>NW_017307924.1:102023-135745 GCF_000935625.1 Nanorana parkeri | reverse complement strand
GCTAATTTTCTTTAGCAATTAAAACATGACTTTTCATTATGAAGTCAAGGAAAGGGCACATCTTTCAGAGAGCATTAAAGGCTAAGCCCTTACATGCATATGCTCATATAAATGAACATAAAAAGGTTTTAAAGGTACATCTACTCGCATCTGCTCAGAGTAGATTTCAGTGCATTTAATCGCTCATATACTATGTGACTTATGTTGTTCAATACAATGGTGCAAGCAAAATGAAAAGAATAATATCCATATTAACCAGAGAGAACTCGTCTGGTTGCTTTTAGTCAAGTGAGTTCTTATTGGTTGCTATGGGTTACTGCTTTGTGCTCCTTGCGCTGATTGCCTGAAGAGCCAGCATATTCCAAAGTGGCCTTCAGTGAGGAAGTTTAGCTTTTGGCAGGATCAGACAGCAATCGCATGTTTTTGTAGGTAAATCCACAAGCTGCTAATGTTGGGGGTGAACAGTCAGTTGGACAGTTTAAACTACTAGCTATTGATTGACTACTAGCTATTCCTTAGGAATGACATGAGGTCAGTCAGATTGTGCACATACAGCTGCCTTCTCAAGTGTATGGACAGCTTTAAGCACCAGAGATCCTGAGTCCACTTCAAAGGCCATAGTTTTCTAGCTTGGTCTTTGATGTCATGCTCATCCATTAGCTCTGAAAAATGAAGGTGCGAATAATATGCCATGTTTTTGACTGCCAGGCTCACCCCTTACTGGGCCACAAACTAATTCTCCTTCGTTGCCAATTAGGACACAACACAATTTTTTTTTCCATTTCAAATAAGTTATCAGTGATAACAGATATATTCATTAAGATCTTGTGATAGGTTAACAATGTGACACACACCTCCGCTAGGGTTCTGTAACTATGATAATGGAAGTTGTAATCAAGGCAATATTCACATTCCTTGGCAATCAGTGTACATTAGGCCTTGGTTTTATATGTGCTCTGAATTAATGTGGCCTTTCACCATATGTGCTGCAGTTGTTGGTCTGACACCGTATAGCTCATTTGTTGTTGTACAGAGCCTGGGATAATAGCAGCAAAGCTGCTTCTTTAATTTCACTAAAATGCTTGAGCATATCTCATTATAGGCAGAACAAAGCTCTCATCAGAATGGCTCATAGGAGCAGTGTCAGTTTAGTGTGTTGCCACAGGGGAACAGAGTGTGTCCTGACATGTCTGGATAACATGGAAGAGCGGCTCATTGTAATGTGATAGGCTTAGCTTTGTTCGTGTTTTTGAGTGTCCTTTTGACACCGCTAATGAGTGAGAATATAAAACGATACCATATTGACAAGCTTGGTCTACTCTCCGAGTAAATTGCAAAAGTTATTTGAGACGGTTGGATAATTCCTCCCCCAGTGTTTAATTGCTGGTATGAAAATTTGTATTCATTTTGTAGGCTGCTCTGGGTCTGAAGCATAAATTGCACACACTAGACTTTTGCAATGTGCCCATCCTCCCAGCTAACACGTCTGTTGACTAAGTGGATGTTCCTGAATTACAGCCCTTCAGTCTCAGATTGCCACCCACATCTCTTATTGAAAGGGTGAAGGTTTTAGGGAGTGTTACAAGCTGCCAGTTATGGAGTGATGCAATCTCTCGTGTACATTGTATAGATTGGAAACGGCTGCCTAGGAATAATCAAGCAATTAATGTATTGTATAACAGCCTGCAGTGGGATTGCTTAACTTTTTTTTTTTCCCCTGCAGACACAGAGAAGTTGTCAGAACATAAATACAAAGTCGTTTTTCACCACAGCATGTCATAAAAATTGTTCCCTCTTCTGTAAGCCAAAATAAAAGTTTGTAATTTGCATACAAACTGAGCAGGCACTGATTGTAGTGTGTGTGTAAAATATATTTAATATTGTATTAATATATTATTTATATACATCATACAGAGGGGGAAAAAGACCTAGATGCACTTACAGGTGAAAGGAAACCACATGAAAGAGGCACTTTTAGGGACTTTTTGTTTTTGTGTGAAAAGCAATAACATTTATTCAAGGCCAACGGATCGGAAGCCGATTAATCGATTATTGAAAAAGTTGACAACTTTTTCAATAATCGATTATAATCGATTATGTTGATTAGTTGTTGCAGCCCTAATTTGTAAGCCAATGCTTTGGCGAAGTGCAGCTTTCTATTACCTTTTGTGTATATAATATGAGGTTAGCATCAAAGCACAGGTGAAGATTTCCACATACCAGTCCACAGGAAATGTCCGTCATGGTCTTTCTGACTTACTTTTTGGACCCATTCACACTTTTAACAGTTTTTGTGTGTTGCGTTAACACACATTTCATGTGTCGGTATTCATTGTCAATAGACTGCCCTAATGTAGCTAGGGGTGCAACCAACTAATAGATAATGAGAATAGTTGTCAACTATTCTCCATATCGATTGGTTGGTTCCCCTAGCTCTCTCCTCCACACTGGGAGGAGAGCACATCAAGCAGAGGGTGGGTGCAATAGCCAGCCTGCTATAGACTCTTGCCATTTGCAATGGCCAATAGCAGGCTGGCTATTGCACCAGCCCACTACCTGCTGTATTTACATTCAGCTGCCATCTGCGGAATCTTTTTGGCAGCTGTCATTCCCGGGTTGAAGCTATTCAAGCGCCATGTGCTTACAATATGCTTATTATTACCTATATAGAAGGTAGTAGTTTGCACTTCATGACTAAATACTGTTGTAAAAATGGAGGCCTGAAAGCTGTAGGAGATTTGTTTGTACGGTTTGTTCAGTCCATCCTCCGAGTCTCACTACAAGCAATAGACATACATATCGATTTGCCTCTTCGGGGAGAGATCTTCTGGTCTATGGTTAACCTTGCAATAACTGTCTCTAGTGCATCAGAGTCCTTTTTCAATACAGTGGTTTTTCTACCGGCTTCATTGTTAATCATGTCTCAATGGATGTGACCCATCTCTGTGTGTTTTATATTCTATACAGTTCTTTCCTTTTTTGTATTACAATTTCTAAAGACTTCTTTTTTTCTTTTTTTTTTTTTTAATTAGGTATAGAGGTTAAATGTACTTATTGAGCCTCATCTCTTTACATTAAACTTAATAACCCTCTTAATGTGGAAGTGCAGCTTGCATTGAAATTTCAAGTATTGATATTGCTGTCCCGTTGTGTCAAGCAAAATGTAATAATCTGTTCTCCCGGGCTTTTTCAGCATGATGGCAGTGTTAACCATGTAATGGCATAGTTCTTTAAGATCTTGTCACTTAATTGAATTAAAACTTCCACTGCTCATTTATGGGAAGTGAATTATCCATTCTTTTAAAGAGGAAGTAATTCTAAGCTTAGTCTGTCCATAAATAGTCCTAAAACCTAACCATCTTTTAAACAAGCGCCAAGTGACACCATGGTATTTGCTCCTAACTTGTATGGTGTTCCTTTTGGCATACAGTCACGCAGGTCGTGTTCCACTCTTGGCATCTGACTCTTGCTCATCATGGTGGGGACTCTGTCTTGTATTGTAAAGTTTTAGCTAGTGATGTGCAGAAGATGTGGCTAGTTATGGCCAATACAGCTATTTAATGTATATTGTGTGATCAAACTAGGCTTTGGAACCCTTTGAACTGATGTCTTTGCACTACTGCACAGAAACTTTACTGTATATGCTGGACTTCAAATTCTAACTGATTCAGTCTTCATTTAGTTTGTGTCCTAACTGTATGTATGTTTTTTTTTCTATTGAACAAATATTGATCTGTTTGACAAGCTTGGACATGTACCTCAGTTCTAGGGGTCCTTGTGCAGAGGTTCAGGTTATTAATGTGGAACTTATTCTGTGTGCAGCCATTATGTTGCTGAATTAAAGGGTCAGACACTTTAAACCAAGGGTAGCCAAACCCCCGGCCCACCAGCTGTGGCGGAACTACAAATCCCATAAGGCATTGCAAGATTCTCACAGCCACAGACATCTCTCCCAGGGATAGATGCATCATGGGATTTGTAGTTTCACCACCGCTGGAGAGCCGGAGTTTGGCTACCCCTGCTTTAAACGGATATTGCAGGATAAATAGACCATTTAAATGTTTGTTTCTTGCTTAGTTGAGGTTTCTGCCATCATAGCTGTTTTGGAAATTCAAAGGTGTCTCACTGTTGCTGTTCCTGAGTAGGGAGCATGAACATTGCCCATTACAGAGCTTTAGATGTGATGAGGCAGGGGGCAGCAGTCTTTATCTTCAGCCTAAATTATGGGCTGGTGTCCAAGTAAGGCATTTAAAAACTTGTGTTTTTTTTGCACCCTAAGTTTATCAAACGTACAAGTAGTATAAGGTACAATTCATGGGTATTTATCGGAACTACCTGCCTCATTTCAGTGAGTGCTTATTGGTAAAATATTAATGCCATAGAATCTAGTGTAGGCATAATGGTTATGTATCTCCTTTTTTTTTTCCCCTTGTGGGTAGCAGCAACCGTGCCAAGAAAAATAGATATTCATTCATAACCATTCAGAATGTAGATTATACTGTATTAGTTTTTAAAACTGAATATGCTAGGAGTTGAATGGTTTTTGTCTCATTAAATAAGGTTGATAGCCCTTTATTATGGAAGGCAAAATAGAATAACTCCTAGTAGCCTGACAAATCTTTTAGTTGTCTGACTACAATAAACTGAAACCTTATTGACCTGTTATAGGTTACTACCATTTGCATGTCACTATTGTTCCTTGCATGCCCTAATGGGCTTATCTGTGTTTTGTTTTAATCTGTATACGATACACAGGAAATATTGAAGATTAAATATTTTGGATATATTGTACAGATATTTTGGTGTTCTTTTTTCAGATTTGTTAAGCTACCTTTTTAACAATATAGATTTTCTTATTGTCTACTGTCATATTAACCTGCGATATGAAGTGTTTTGTTTATAAACTTAGCAGCTTGGTGCTGTATTGAGCACCATTCCGTGCGTCTTTTCTGTTCGCCCGAAAATGTGTTTTATTCCCCGTTACCTGAATCTATGGTTTTATGCAGTTCTCTAGAGAAAAAACATTTGTTAATCTAATGTACTGTGCATACCAATTAGTCTTGAGCTATGATTATGCTGTCTGAATGGCACCAGGCATCTTCTTTTTCCCTTACCTTCGCACTATGCCGCTTATTTGGAGATCGAGAACTGACGTTCTCTGAGATCTATTTCTCCTTGTGCTTCATAAACTCCCCAGGCTCTTCCTGACATATTTCTTCTAACTGCTCAAATCTTTTTTTGGAACTTGTGTGGAAGCGTCATCTCTTAACTCGTCATTGAATAATAGAACTTGTCCACATCAGCCATGTTCAAATGCAGGAATAACTTCCCCTGGAGATGTTGTATTGTAGCTTAAGATGGCCTTTAAACCGTTTGCGTCTGGTCTAGGGAGGCTAAACACTGGCTTGGAGCTCCTAGAAACATTTTGTTCTTAAAGTGACATTAAACCCTCAGATTTTTTAACATAAAACAATACTATAATGTGCGCCTTACTGTAATCCATGGTAGTTTCTCTTCTCTTTGCTGCTCTTCCTTTTAAATCTGTACCTGTTCTCATGCTGGGCAGAACTTCTGTGTTGCAGCAGACTGCCTTGTCTCTGAAATGGATACATGGTGTCTGTGTGAAC
The DNA here is from genome assembly GCF_000935625.1 of Nanorana parkeri. NCBI lineage: Eukaryota > Metazoa > Chordata > Amphibia > Anura > Dicroglossidae > Nanorana > Nanorana parkeri. The sequence goes on along the minus strand of NW_017307924.1, from coordinate 130,118 downwards.
AACCTGAGCCAGCACTACAGGAAGAGGCACTCAGCTGCAAAGGGAAGTTCTCCCCAAGCATGAGAACAGATACAGATTTAAAAGGAAGAGCAGCAAAGAGAAGGGAAAACAACCATGGATTACAGTAAGGCACACATTACAGTATTGGTTTGTTAAAAAATCTGAGGGTTTAATGTCACTTTAAAGCGAGCTCTAGGTAAAACACAAATGTTCATAATAAGCATGTAAATGAAAAGTTCCATGTCGGTGCCTTTTTTTTTTTTTTGTGTGTTTGGCTTTACTGTTAGAAGAAAAATGTTTCATTTTTTTCAAGGAGTAGGGCCTTCAGCTGAACCTGAAGCAGATATTACCAATGTCTTGCTTTTGGGGCTTCCGTTCGGTCCTCTAAACTCTTTGACTAGAAGCTGATCTTTACCTGTGTGTTTTTTGTGATATTTAGTGCAGGTACTTTATGGCATTCAAAAGAAATGCCAAGTAGTCTAAAAATCACCGGTTAATGAATGAATAAGACTGACTGTGAAGTTAAACCTTTTTAGCAGGGTCAAAACACTTAATTTAGTAGATAGGGGCATGATAGACTCTTTGAAATTTCAGTAAATAAAAGTAGACAAATAAAACGTTTGTATGCTTTCTATATAAAATGAAATGCTACCCAAATATATTTTATTCTATTTACTAAAAATTCCCCTTGTGGCAAAAGAAATTCTAAAACATGAACTATTCAACAGGAGCCCCTATATCATCTTAAGGAAGCTGCACATTGCACAGCCTGTATTCTCTGCAGATTTTATCAATATGTACCTGCGGTCCTTTTCATATATGGTCATCCAAGACCTTCCAATAGACTTTACAGGGCTGTTCACAAAAGGGTGAAGAGTTTGGAGAAGGCAGGAGAAGTGAACAATCTAGGACAACATAGCTGAACTGGAGATTTTTTCCAAATCAGCTATTTTGCCCTAGATCACTCCTCCAAACTCTTCACCCTCTTGTGAATAGCCCTGTTTGTCAAAGTCTTAGACTTTGGGAGTCCATAGAGTAATATTTGGAGGTTAAGAAAAGTGTAGACTCAATCTTTAGATATATATCTATCTCTATCTAGATATAGATATATAGATAGATATAGATCTATATCTATATAGATATAGATCTATATCTATTGGTCTATCATTGGTCTAAAGTTTTACAAAATGCTGGAGCATCACAACCCCGTGAATTACAATCTCAAGGTTTCTAAACAGAGTTAAGTAAGAGTTTGCCAACTAATCTAGTATGGGCCAAAAGACAGGAAAGGAAAACCCTGCAGAATATTATGCACCAACATATACACAAATTTTTTTACTTCTGCTACTCCATGTGAAAAAAATAAATGGATCGATCGATCGATCGATCGATAGAGATAGATAGATAGATAGATATATATCGATCGATCGATACATTTATTTTTTTCTGAAACTGTCACAGGTCGGCTCAGTAGATCGGGAAGTGAGCGAACGCATACCATCGCTCGCTCACTTCTCGATCTATCCCTGCAGAGAGCACTCACGGCTCCTTGCAGGGATTCCCCCCCTCCCCGCTCCGATCCTCCAGCACTGACTGGCGGAACGGATGGGGGAGGGGGCGGGCACAGCTGGCTCTGCCTCTGGATAGGCAGAGCCAGCTGCCAATCCCGCAGCTGGGTGGATCTCGACCGTAATGCCGGGATCCGTTCCGGCTGCGGCGTCTCAGTATACCGTGAGCTGTAGCTCGCGGTAAACTGAGCGTTGGGTCATGGGGGAACGCTAGTATGTGTCCCCCCGTTACCCTTAGGAGAACTTTTAAGCCTTCTTTTTTTTTTTTTTTGTACAGCTACATATGGAACACCAAGATCATAACTGTTTCCTATAGACACTTGAAACTTTTTTTTTTTCTCCAGTTCTACGGTATTCCTTTACACGTGTTAACATGTTCCTGTGTCATAGGGGTACCTTTTTTTTTTTTTGTTTTGTTTGTTTTTTTTTGTTCATACTTTAAATGGAAGAGCTGTTAGGCAATTTTATCAACCTATGACTTCTAAGCTCTGCATTAGTTAAGTGCTCCTTGTTTTACTTTTTTTTTTTAAACTGCATGCTCTGCTATACTTACCGGAGCGCCGAATATATTGTTTAACAAATTGGAAGTGGTCATTTTCAGCGTGTTATTTTATCATGTTAAATGGAGCATAGAGACTTCTCTCTTAACATGTCAGTTTCACAGCCTCTTCAGTGGAACAATTTGACATCTTTTTCAGTCCATTATGAATGCTCCCTGCTGAATTATGTCACCAATACTGCACTTCATTAGACTACCGAATTATTTTATCAGTGCTGCAGCTTGTAGAGAAAAAGTGACAGATCGAAACTGTTCGTTTGCCATCAGCAATAGTCCCTAAGGAGCACTGAACAGACTAACTTTACTCATGGTATCAAACCATAACCTAGATCAGTATTTACAAAAAATCATGGACAGGTGGTTGCCACCAATCCAGCTGTTGTACTTGTTGAGTTAAGCTAGGTACACACTGATTTTTCATTCAGCCTGCAAGAAAACATGACAGATTCCTCCTATCAACGCTAACAGCGTGTATGAACATATCTCCAACTGTGTATATTGTATTCTGACAACTGTGCCAGCCACTGTCCAAATTCCCGAACAGTGCTTGCAGCTGATTGGCTGCACGCACGATTAGACAATTTCCAAACGGGTCACATCAATAGCTCAACTTCCGTTTGGGGGTTAGGGCCGCCCACAGATCATGTTTCGGCTGATTTTTGCTGAATCAGCCAAAATTCGATCTACATGTACCCAGCTTTAGTTGCCTCCGCTCCATTCACTGCATTGTCTCAGTACCACATCATCTAATATGTCACCTATATACATTGTCATCATTCAATAATGATGTTTGTGGGATAAAATCTTCAGGTTTCTCAGGAACTTGACCCTGATGACTGTCACATGTGTAAGCATATTTCCCCAGGAGTTTGGGGTACCGCCAGCTGCACCCACCTCCATAGTGTGCTGTAGACAATCAGCTTTGTATCTGACCACCACTGTTTACCCTGGAGTGTAACCTACAAGTGACAGCTTATTTGTGAACATTTAATACAGATAGATATATATCCTTTTTTTTTTTTTAAGATCAGTATTTTTGATGTCCCTGGATTTGTCAAAGTTAGTGTAAATGCCACCATATTGTTCTAGTTTAGAAATACATTATAGTTCCTTCTGTGAACAGAGATGAGTACACTGATTTGGATCTGTCCTAATTCAACTGGCAGGGGGTTAGGGTGGTTAGTTCAAATCATGTCCAGTTATGGCAAGTTACCTATAGCAACCAGTCACAAATCTCTCATTTGTCAGGCTGCGTTAACCTGCAATCAGCTGATTAAATCGGTTTGTTTTGCACTAGCTGAATGAATAGGGCTAATCACACGTCCTAGTGAGAGGAGACAAGTAAATGAATTGCAGTGGATTGAGATTTCACTTGCATTACTCCAGTTTGTTTGCTTGAAGATTGGAGGCAGAGCAGATCTTTAAAAGTTCACCCCATTTACTAGTGCCAAGACTTGGGGTATTATGCTTGCTTGTTCATTCCTTTTAGAGGAAGTTATAATACATTATTACCATTAAAAAAAAAAAACATTTTTGGCTATACTTCTCTTTACGATCACAGATTTTTATTTGCTAATGTACTCCTGTGAATGAAAGTCACTCCATAGCAGGCTTATACCTGCTTTATGCTGACGGCCCAGCCGCAACACAGTAGACCAAATTCTGCCAATATTGTCAGGATTCATCCGGCTGCCTGAGCTGGTTGGAACTACAGGCAAAGGAGGGAGAGAGCAGAACCAGCTGTCAATCTGGGAATACCTGTGGGGAGGGGGCAGTGACTGGGACCTGAGTGATCAGCGATCACTTGATTGGTCAGCTTTCAGTCTTCGAGGCGGTGTGTCTACTTTTCTTTTTCTCTGTCCCCATACATCTCCTTTAAGAGAAGTAGGGAGTTCTGGAATTAATCATTTTTGCCTACTTAAAAGAGAACTATGACCAAACCTTTTTTTGCCATAGTTCACTCTAGGGTGGCTGGAGGACATTTACTAACAATAGCGAGTTATTGCCTGCTATATGCTGACAGCACAGAGCTATGCTGCAGCCGGAAAGGATCCAGACTGTTGTCGATCCACCATGCTTCCTTTTTGACAGCTGGCTCTGCCTCAGCCAGCTGTGCCCACCCCCTCCCCATCTGTCCCGCCAGTCAATGCTGGAGGAATGGAGAAGGGAGGGGGGAATCCCTGCATGGAGCGGTGACTGACGGCAACTGTTCTCTGCAGGGAGACGCCTCAGTGATATGTGATGGATCAGTTCTCGATCTATAGAGCCGATGTGTGATGGCTACAGTTTCACATGCCGGCTCTAACTATTGGGGTGCATGTATTTCCCTCTCCCCATAATTCTCATTTAAAGCTGAACTCTGGACAAACACTACATTTGCAGTTAGTGATAATACATCTAATGTAAACCGTCTCATCCACTGAAGAATTCTGTCCAGCCACTTTGCTGATGCATACTCCTCTGGCAGAACTAAGCAGCAAAACTACTTTGCTCTTTCCACCTGTTAGAATGCTTTTGACAGCACATGTGCGTGCAGGAAAGCCTGATTGGAGGAAAGCCTGATTGGCTCCTAGTGCTGACCCTTCCTCATATCCATGTGTGTGTGTATGTCTGTATATATAAAAAATATATTTTGTATATGTTCTCTGTGCTTGCATGGGTTTCCTCCCACACTACGTGCTGGAAGTTTAATTGGCTCCTGTCTAAATATGCCTTGTGTGTATGCATGTGAGATAAGGGACCTTAAACTGTAAACTCCTTATGTGAAGGGACTCATGCAACTATATAAAGTGCTGCATACATTGTTGGCACTATACAAGTGCCAATAATAAATATTGGTAATAAATTAGTATTTTTCTCCGCACCGAGTTTAAAATAAAATCTCAGACTCTGAGGCCTCATTCACACTGCGTTAACTCAGGCCGTACAGGCGTGTACAACGGTCAGACGTGTATCGGGCCATTCCTAGTAGAGACTGGTGCTGCAAGTGATTGCACGCAGCAGCCTGTTCTTCCCTATGGGAGGGCACGGCAGTACGCTGTCATACGCACACCTGAACTGCACATCTGTGCGGGTCGGATGTCTGGGCTCGGACGCAGACGGGATCCATCCGGTTTGCGTCCCAGTATGGACACCCAGACCCGTACGGATGTGCAGTTCCGGTGTGCGTACCGTGGCGTCCTCCCATAGGGAAGAACAGGCTGCCACATGCAGCACCTGTCCCTCACAGGAACGGCACAATACAGGCGTGCACGCTGCACGGATGTGTGCGACCCGAGTTGACGCAGTGTGAATGAGGCCTAAGTGAGAGGTATAAACTATGCCATCACCACCCATTTTTCCATATTGTTTGCTTTTTGTGTAAATGTTAAACATGAATAATTTTTGTGCTTGTAATAACAAGGACCTTCAAATGGTCACACCTTATTATGTTGCAGCGTATTCTCCCATATGTAATTGTTCTTGTATGATGTTGTGCTTTGTAAACACAGCACCTGTCAGGTTTCTCCAGTGTCATTTTGGCAGCATTAGTAAGGTTAATGAGCAGTGACTTCAGAATTGAAATCTGACCTCTGATGTCTTAGGGTTTGACATATTCATGAATGAGCAGTTTTAACTTCCTTGCTTTTAGCCTTTTTAATAAATTTGGGTGCACCTTTTTCTTTCAGAGCTCCTCTGTGTCACCATCTGCAAGTTTCAGAGCAGCAGAGAAGCACAGAAATTCAGCAGACTATTCTTCAGATAGCAAAAAGCAAAAGACTGAAGAAAAAGAGATAGCGGCTCGTTACGTAAGTACACGATGACATGTGACGTTTCCGTATTCATGGTAACAGAAGTATAAAGTAAAGTAACCTCACACCTATTACTGTAATCCTGTGTTAGATTTCTGTATTTGTTACCTTTTGTGTACTATATTTAAGGTTCCTGGTTGAACGTGACTAGTGACCATACATCTTATCTCTGAGAAGCAAATATGCTTTAAGGATCATAAAGAAGCATAAATATTTCCTAAGGGTGTATTTGGTTAGACTAGATGTAGTCAAGTGTTTGCTTAGCTAGATGTTCGTAAAGTTCATGTGGGTTAGCTGTTTACTTTGTCATCAGTATGATGTGTGGAACATTTGTTACCTTGAACGCTATTTTCAACTACAAGATTTCCTTACGTCACGTGAGCTGACAGAAGTATGCGGTTTATTAACTGTTTTTGAATTTATCTAATGAGTATGTATTGTCTAGTACAGGGTTAGGCAACCTTGGCACTCCAGCTGCTCTGAAACCACAAATCTGATCATGCCTCTGGGAGCCATGCCTGTTGTTGTCAGTCTTGCAGAGCCTTATGGGACTTGTAGTTCTACAACAGCTGGAGTGTCGAGGTTGCCTACCCCCAGATATAGCAACAGTTGTATGCAATGCAGGCTTTAACCCCTTCATGACTGAGCTTTTTTCCAGTTTCTGTTCGTTAATGACTGACGCACTTTTTAAAAAATTTTTTTTTTGGAAGGACTGATAGGCGCACATATGTGATAAAAAATATATAGCCCTAATGCCTCAGTATGAATAACCTATAAAAACAAAAAACCTAAATAAAACACTTTTTCCCCAGTTTTGATTATAAATATTTTTTTTAGAAAAATAACACAGCTAAAAAAAAAAGCATCACAATTAATGTATTTGTCCTTTATTTGGAAACACCTCACATCCCTAGGATTTCAGACATTTTCTGTATTTTTCGGCCTAAAACTAAACGATAACTTTTTTCTCTAAAAAGTAATAGTGGTTAGGCTAGGTGGTCTACAATGTCACTGTCATTAAGTGTAACGAACTGTCACACTTAGGGACAGCGACATACTTTGAACAACGCCGTCATGAGGGGAGGGGGTTAAATAAAAAAAAACTGCTTGATGATTTAATACATTTTTAAAATTTTTGGTTATTAAGCTGCTCCAAACTTAGGAACAGCCAATAATAAACTTTGTGACTGATCCCACATCACTAAAGGCTTCTGATCGTTCCCAGACAATCAGAAGCCTTGAAACATTGTTTCAGCATAGAAAGATATTGTTACATTCTTCAGCACAGAAATATGTAACAAAACATCCTGTACACATCGGGAGGTCCTGATCTCTACAGAGCTGCCAAAACAAATAGCAGAGCGGTGTGCACACCGTTCTGCTATTTTAGCTGTCAGATACCGAAACTCTGATAGCGATCCAGTATTTGTAACCGCTTTATGTTTCATTAATGGATGCCTCATTACTGAGGCATCTATTAATGAATGGTAACTGCTGATTTTCAGCGGTTACCGGCATTTCAAAGCCCTGAATAGCTGCTCATGGACAGTGTATGCGAGCAGTCATTTGGGCACTTCACAATGGAGATGTAGAGTGTATGTCTCCAGTCGTGAAGGGTTTAAAAATATGAAAGATTTAGCTGGTTTTAGGGGCCATACATAGGAAACTGAGGCTCTAAATGTGTTTTTAACCCCAAGCGCAAAACGCATGCAAGCGTTCTTCACGTGACTCTGCACTTTGTCAAAATTAATGCATTTGTTGCTGCATCCACCAGAAAGAAAAGTTGAAGTGATCCTTGCATAGAACTGCATGTCTCATTTTGTCTGGTCTGGAATGCACTAGAACTGCAGGCAGGTTTGCACCATTTTCCAGAACAGCTCTGGTCTGGGAAAATGGGTTGAATCTGCCCTTAAAATTCTGAGGATGCTGCAATTTTGTATTTGGCCTTTTGGTTGAACTCCATGTAAATGTATAATCCAGAGAAATAGACAGCTAATTCTTATATGCAAATCAAAACTATTCCAGCAAAAGTTTTTAGCCTGGCGTCCCCTTTGGACTTACAACGCACTATCCTTTTATAGTGATTAGTTGTGTCACTGACCAATAGGTTTAGAAGGTGGAAGAGTTGGGGTCTAGCAAACATTTTTATGAAAAGTTAGGATTTGCAATGCTAATGCTAATCATTTTGACATCAAGGTAACTTCTGCTTCTGCTTTTTTTTGTCATGTGTTTAGTTTGAATTGCCCAGGTTTGTGGGAGGTTTAATTAAATGCCTGGGATAATAAGTCTGTAGCCACAGGTGCAGGATGCACTTCCAAGTCCTCTGCTTATGTATTTTAGATCTTGTGCTCCAGCAATATGTAATTATACTTGGTTGTTATTCCAGTGTAAGCAATGTTTAAAGTGTAGAAATTCTGTTTGGTATACCTGTAAGCAGTCCAGCTTTCCAAATACTTGGAGAGCATGTGACACCCAGTGAATTATGCAACAATATTCTTGCTTAAAGTGGACCTTAACCCCCTTTCACTTAAAATCACACCAGCATGCTGCTCTGCATGCTGATTTAAAGTCCTGTTACATGTATTTAAACAAACATGTTTTTAATTTACTTACAAATAGAGTCCATCTACTTCCTGGTCCACTTCTGGCCCAAATTATGTAATCCTGCCCAAGCGTTGCATCCTGGGAAGGTTACATCAGCAGAGCATTACTGGAAAATCTCATCTGTGATCTCAGGGAAAGGCATTTTCCTCCCCTGAGATGATGTGCTTGGTCACATGTCCTAGTCATGTGTGTCAGAGTCCCAGGAAGTAAAGGGAGATGGATTAATCTGCCCTTAGTGAGAATGGTCACTGTAAGAAGACTGGGGGAAGAAAAGAGAAATAAGGTATGCAAAACATGCAAAGCTTGCAATTATCTAGAAGTATGTGTTTGTAGATTTGTATTTACTAAACATTTCTAAAGGTGTATTTGCTATTTTAAAGATATGAGTAAAGTTCCTCTTTAAGTAGTTGCCCTAAGGTTTGGGCCAGCCTTTAAGCAATCGAATGTTTTCCCAGTCATATGAGACCTTTGTGATTGGAGTGTAAAATTGTAACTGTAGTAGTTGTCAACATAAGGCATCCATGAATTGCTTTTTGTGCTTGATCTACTCATCCATGTATTGCTTTTTGTGCTTGATCTAGTTACAAAGATCAAAATAATCCTGCTCAGAAAGTGATTGTTACATCTTAAAGTGACACTAAACTCAGAAGTTACATCTTAAAAATACATTAAAGTTTCTTAACGATTACCAAAATACATCTTATTTGTGTATCACTCAGCTGTAGATCCTCAATTCATATCTGATTTTGTCCCGACACTGTCCTTCCTTCTGGAGGGTGACTACTTATGTTCCCCATGGTCCCTGTGTGTGTTGTAAAGTAGCCACCGCTCCAAACTCACTCCCGGGATGCACTATAATCTTAATAAAAATGAGCAACCTAAATGTGGGATCGTAGTCCATCATGGGAGCTTGGATATCTGGCTACTTTACGAAAGTAGGAAAGGACGGTGTCGGCATGAATTCAGAGATGATTTTGAGGATCTGCAGCTGAGTGATACACAAACAACATAAATTTTTTGTTATTAGTTAATGCATTTTTAAGGTTCATCTCCTGAGTTTAGTGTCACTTTTGAGAGTGATTACTTTTTCAGTGTAGAGTTATTACATTGTGCTATTCAGCTGCTAAAATATTGCATACATTTTGAGCAGCCTCACCCTTTGTAACTGCTGCATTACAAGAAGTCTTTTCTTCTCCATACAGGACAGTGATGGTGAAAAGAGTGATGACAACCTTGTGGTGGATGTTTCCAATGAGGTGTGTATTCTGCTTCAGTTTTCTTTGTGTATATATGTAAGAGTTTGTTCATTGCCATTCGTGCGCATAGAGCAATTACACAGACCTTTAACTCATAGCATAAAAACTCCTGTTCTTCCTTTTTTTTTTTTTTTTACACACGATAAAGGACCCCTCTTCTCCAAGAGGGAGCCCAGCACATTCTCCTAGAGAAAATGGTTTGGATAAGGCCCGACTTTTAAAGAAAGATCCTCCAATCAGTCCAGCATCCATTGCATCCTCAAGCAGTACTCCATCATCAAAGTCTAAAGAACTCAGCCTGGTAAGCCAAAATATCAAGATATATGCACATCTATTTGAAGCCTGTCTGATGCATGTTATGTTGGCATTTGTGTCTTGAGACATGCCAAACCAAGAAAATATGTAAACATTTATGTTTTTGTATTTTGTTAAAGGTAACTTTACTTAAAGTATATGCAAACCCTTACAATTAACTTCTGTTTTGGTGTGGTACAAGGACGCATGCACTCAGAACCTCTAATTTTGGTGCAGTGGACAAGTCCCAGGATTTACATACATACCCGTACACCTGTGTCTTTTTAGCTAGTCTGCCATTGATTGTGTTACAGGCTGGCCCCATGCAGCTATACGTTGCAGCTATCACTCCCAGCAAGAGTATTACACGAGGATTGTACTGTGCAATGTGCGGTCTGCCAATGAAACTGTTATGCCATTTCTGTTCGATAAGTGAAAAAGAGAACCAGTTGACCATGCCTGAAGATCAATAGCCCCACATTAAAGGAGAACTATGAGATTTCCACTCACCTCATAGTTCTAGCCGACCTGTGACAATGAGACTGTCACAAGTGGGCTAAGTAGATCGGGAGGTGAGCGAACACATGCAGGTGTTCGCTGACTTCTCGATCCTGTCACGGCTCTCTGCCGTGACAGGGGAGGGGCTGGATTATCCCCTCCCCGCTACGATCCGCCAGCGCTGGCTGTCGGAACGGACGGGGGAGGGGGCGGGTACAGCTAGCTCTGCCTCTAGATAGGCAGGGCCAGCTGTCACTCACGCAGCTGGGCGGATGTTACTTCTGTGGACTACAGAACACCTCTATCTTTGTTATGGGAAGAGGGATGTGTTCCATAGTTCAAACGCACTTCCTGCATTGGGGTGACAGTGCTGCTCCCTCCATAGAGAAGGTGCTGTGAGTGTTGTCACCATAATATAGGAAGTATGTTACGGACAGGATCAACCGATGAAAATAGAAAACGAATGCAGCCACCACATCTAGGGACTGTTAAGCTGAAATAGATTACATTTTTGGCCTTGTGTTCAGACTCTAAGGGGTGAAACAAGCTGTTTGTTGTCATAAAAGTGGGCTTTGCAGCGACTTGTTCTTAGTGTTCTATGTTTTCATTTTAAGAAAAGTATAAAATCTCTAATAGTTTTTAGGTACACGGAAAACCCTGTATGTTTTGATATAATTTAAGCTGTAAAGAAATAAATGGAACTTTGAAAGCTGGAATATATGTTCTCTTTAAACACTGTAGTATGCCGTGTTCTCCTGCGTATCTTATTGCTTACAGGTGTGTTTCCATTCATGCTGCTCTAGTTACACAGGTCTGCTGTACACTCCTGTGTTATGAATAGATACTTGAAAGATATGACTGTGAAAGCACATATGTTATGACTCTTCCGTTAGGGATGTTGACTTTAGCAGGGTGAGTATTTGAGGTTTGCTGTAGAGTAAACCATAGAGTCAATAAGTTGTTTACTTTTGGGAAGATTCAAGTCATTTAGCACGTTGTATCTTTTGGTTCAGCTGGAGATTCTTTTTGCTGGTGCCTGTGTGGAGCTGATGTAACTCTTACATGGTTTTTATTATGGAAAGACAAGTATGTTTGCAGACAGGAATTTGGATTAAATGATTGATCTATTTTCTCCTTTTCTTTTTTCCCCTTTCATTCACCTCCTGGAAGAATGAGAAATCCACAACTCCAGTTTCTAAATCTAACACACCCACTCCGCGAAGCGATGCGCCCACCCCTGGCAGCAATTCGACTGGACTGCGGCCTGTTCCTGGCAAGCCACAAGGAGTCGATCCATTAAGTAAGATGCATCATATTTAACACTTGCTTTATCAAAGTGAACTTAAAGGGAAATTCCATCTTTTGCAAAAAAGTATACTTCATTAAAGAAAAAATGTGCATTTTTTCTTTTGCGTAGGAGCCAGTAAAGCATTGCAACCGCAATCAGTAGACCGCAGGTGCAATGCTTTTGCAGTCTGTTGCTCCCATCCATGTCCGTGCCGAGGGACAGACATTCAGTAAGATGGACGGGTGGAAATGTCAACAGACCTTCAAGTGGGATGACATCACTTGTATTCTATTGAGACCTGCAAGTCCCTCTGCCACAGTGGTTGGTGGGACTTGTGAAAAGATCTGTGAATAGATGGTGTGGCTTTACTTTGCATAGTGAAAGATATGCTGCAAATCCTTTTTCGAATGTTTTGTTTTTAAGTTGTTTGGAAATAATTGGAATGAGGTTTTAGCTAAAGCTCTATTTACATCATTGCGTTGCCTTTTATGCACACATTCCCATCCATGTTACGGCAGCTCACGGCACCACTTGCAATGGTACAATGCAGCTCTATTCATTCTGAAAGGCACCCCAACGCACCGTTACGATGCAGGTCTGTTGAGATGCATTGCCAGCCCATTCCTTTTGAATGGGTTGCCTAACGCACACGCTAATGCATGGTGCATGCTATAGTTTAAAAGATTCATAATACGTTTTTGCATAAAAGAAACCTGTAGTAAGATAATTAGAGGCCATCATTGCTGATCTCTTCCTGTGGAAATGTTTATTGCCTGGCCTGTTGACCGATCTAATGGATTCAGTACTTCAATTCACTGACCGAGAACAAGTACACAGATCTTAAGTTGTGTCTTTGCTCTGGCTTTTTTCCATATGCTTGCTCTGGGTTTATGACTCAAAATAATGAAGTCAGAGAAAGCCAGGCAACCAGCATTTTTTTTAAAGGATTCAGGACTTGAAGCATGTAGATTTCATGCCAGTTTTCTAACAGCAGCTGACTGTTGCAATTGCTTTGTTGCCAACAGGCCTTTTACATTTATGGGAAAGGTACACAAGCAGTGAGAGATCTTCCTGCTGGAGTTCCTGGCCCCCACCACTCACTTATTCTGCTGCACTGTCTGTAATGTAAAATAAAAGAAAGGCTAGTCAGATAATAGCCACAGCAGGTGGGTGGAGCTGGGATCTCGGTTGCAAAGTAATGCTGCCAGAAACCTTTACAGTGATATATGGATATATTATACATTTTTGTGTACTGGTAACATAGCTGTGTAAACGCAAGTAAATATTTAAAGCTGAATTTTTTGATTTTTTTTTTTTATGCTTCCCCAGGAACTTAAATTACCACCCATGAGATGTGTCCCATGTCTTGGTGGCTGCTGCTTATTGTAGAAATTCTCCCATGGGTGACGGGATACCTCCTGCAATGCTCATCTTCTGTTGATGCGGTGGCTAACAGCAACCGCTGCCATTGTGCGAATGCACCTTTTTCAGCCCCCCCTCACACTGGAAGGGGCTGCTGTTAACCTCAACATCAGCAGAAGGTCAGCATTGTACAGGGTCCCGGGCGGCACTCATTCTACCATAAGTGGAATCCATCAAGACATGGTGCACATCTCATTGATGGTAAGTTATGTTCCTAGGGCTGCATAACACAACAAAAATGACAAAAAATTAAGCTTTAAAGTGTGTGTAAACCTTACAGAGGAACTTTACACTTATCTTAAAATGACTACAAAAATGCACCTTTTAGAAATGTTTAGTAATGACAATCGAAAAACAAATATTTATAGATAATTGCTATATATATATATGTGTATGTATGTATGTATGTATGTATGTATGTATGTGTGTGTGTATATATATATATATATATATATATGTGTGTATGTATATATATATATATATATATGTATATTACACATTTTAGCTTCAAAGAATTTGGTCTAGGGTCTAAAAAAAAAAATCTTAATCTGAAAAACTATATCTCTTGTATTTTGTTTATTGCAGCTGGCCTCAGGGCCCCCATGGCAGTCCCATGTCCTTATCCAACACCATTTGGATTAGTGCCACATTCTGGCATGAACGGGGAGCTGACGAGTCCAGGAGCAGCGTACGCCAGTCTTCACAACATCTCCCCACAGATGAGTGCAGCAGCTGCAGCCGCTGCCGCAGCCGCAGCCTATGGACGATCCCCAGTGGTAAGAGCCCTGTATGCTAATAGTATCCATGCTGCTTCCTATAACGTGCAATTAGGAAGTCTTTGAGACTATAATGCTTAAGTGCAAACCATGTTGAGCAAATAATTATATATACAAATACAACATATACTGTAAAATTCAGTAGTTTATAGCTAAATCATTTTTCTTTATGTGAACACCAACCATCGGAGTATGGTTACAGCAGGGAATTGCGCCTTAGATCATACAAATACTTACCCCTGACCCCCACCCCAGCCCTTTAGTCCTTCATTCTATGTGCTCTTGCACAAATACAATATGCTTTACCTGACTTAACCCATTTAAACAAGTTACCTTTTCATTTTCAAGGACAAGTAACCTTAAAAATGAAGAAAATTATTCTTGCTTGGTATCTTTCAAATTCCTCAGTAAAGCAAGCACAGATGAAATATTTGTGTGTTGAGCATCTACATCTATTCCCAGATACCTTTTGTTCATTGGGAGTGTATATGCGCAAAGTGTTTTTATCCCTTTTCAGGTTCTGCTTTTGCTTGGGAGCACCTGATCAGCTGGTCAGCATTTTGTCTGGGTGCTGTATTAGAGAAGGCTATAAGGCACTGAGCAGCTGTGCAGTTACCCCCTTGGCTACATTTTTGCTTTGCTTTACTCTAAATCAAGAGAATGTTTGTTTTGTTTTTTTACAGCTAACCATACACTGTGTATAATGTTCTGGCCCAATAAATGATTGAGGCATTGGACATTAATATATTTTTCTGTGACTTTGACAAATTAAAGAAGTGATGGTGTGGATCAGTATAATAATCATGCAGTGATCAACATTCATTGCTGCTCATGATTTGTAACATGCCCCCGCTGTAAATTTGAAGATGATATAATCAGAAACATTTTTTATTTCAAAGTGTTACACATTTCCATAAAATGTTTAGGTTCACTTGCTTTGAGTCAAGACACCTTATGTTTGAGAAGAGCTGCTGTTGCTGTATTCACAATATTGTTTCAGTCCCTTTATCATACATGATGATGAGCTGTACTATGGAAGCTATGCCTAAAGAAAGGCAAACACAGGACAGAGGATTAGTCACTGGTATTGACTCATCATCTTTTCCCCAATACCGATTTGCTATGCCTGATTCCACACAGTGTCTGTGTGGAGGTGACCATCTTCATGGTGGAACAGGACTGAAATCTCCCCTCCCTCCCATGAGTGCTGATCCAATACCTGTTTGGTGAGATGGAGGAAGAACAAATCCACAGATTGAAAAAAGCAGAAAGATCATGACACTGCAGCTTCTTCCCGAGCAAGGAGAATAGTGCGCAGCACAACAGTGACATTACCAAATGTCCTGAGACTAGCAATCACAGGCAGCAGTGCCTTAGATGATCTCGCACTACAGATATACAGCATTAAGGCTACAGAACAGGAATGCCTGAGCACGTCAGGAAGTCTACTGCTGTTTTTAGCAAGAATTTAAGGCAAATGTTTTTGGTTTTTTTTCATATGGCTAAGGCACAAGTAAAATTTGTAAATGTTTCCCTAAAGCATAGCAAATGTTTACTAGTTGAGTTCTGGTTCACTTTAAATGAGGTTCTGGCTTTATGCCACAAAGGCTCATTTCAAAGTACAAAGAGTTGTTTACAGGTAGTGCAGTTTGAAGCTAAAATGTAATACATGAAAAGAAAGCGATGTGTGTGAAATGTCATATAGGAACATCTGTTTTGATTTCTTTGCAATGTGTGTTTGTACAGCATGACAGGTACTTTCAGCTCACAGAGTAAATGACTTCCAAATGACATAACTTGCCCGTGCACATTTAGGGCTCCTGTCTGGTGATGTCAAAACATTATATTCGATAACCCATCGTTGTTCCGGCATTGTCTTTTGACTGATTGTAAACAGATGAGTTTTTCCATCCCTCCTGATCACCCATCAACTTTTGTGCTGAAAATATCCAGATGTTCTGGGAGTTTTGTATGTCAACAGTGAAGCAATTATCAGTCAAATTTGTTGCACTGTTTAATTTTCTAGTATGTACACCTACAGAGGGTGAAGGACAAATAGATTTGTTCTAAGGACTAGATTTCCCACAATTCTAGTCGCCCTGCTCTGGTTATTGACCCTCTGCCTCTTACAGAAGTTTGCTCAAAGGTAGAGGGCAGACTGCTGGCACCCCTAATGTTTTTCTTAGGCAAAATATGGTAAGGTGCCAGATTTTGAGGGATGCCAGGGTATGCAGTGTTTCTTTTTAGAGCAATTGATCTTATCATATAACTAGTTGGCAGACCCTCCCACTTAGCAGTAAATTTTTCAATATATGTGGCTGACAAGGAAGGGAACATTGTCTCAACAAATGGAAGGTGGAAGAGTGGATGCTTTTAATTCAGTTTAATTGCAAGCCATGTGGAGTTAACATGTTTTTGTTGTGGATAACAATACTAAAGTTAGGCACCAGCGGCATTTTTTTTTTTAAAGTAAAGTACTATCTGGCTTCTGGGATTTGTCTAACCCTGCACAGTACTGTGTATCAGGATAATGACAATCAATACACATACTTGTTTTGAAAATTGTGTTTATTGAGTATTCTATCAAGGTAATTCTTTATATTTTCAATAAATGCCTAGGTTGGCTTTGATCCACATCATCATATGCGGGTTCCAGGAATGCCTCCAAATCTGACAGGCATCCCAGGCGGGAAACCGTAAGTAGTTTACAGTTTACGCTCAACACATATTGCATTCACTATCTTTTTTTTTTTTGTAGACTTAATTTAAAATGGATTTTTGAATTGAATGATTTTTATTGTGCTGTCCATCAGTTTGCGTAAGGAAGGAAGAAGTGTTGTGCTTTTTTGTATTTTGTAGTTTTTTTTTAGAACTCTTGATGTGTTCTTGGTTTAAAGACACTTTTAGGTTTTTCGTTTAATGGCATGCATTGCTTTAAGAATAACTGCCATGCTGAACAACCAAATCAAAACAAGAGTTAATCTTAATGCTCAAGAGGGTCCTGATGGTTAAAATTTGATTAGGTAGGAGTGTATCGTGAAAACGAGGTGCTCTAGTGAAGGACTGCTTCGTTATGAACGCTTACAAAGACAGAATGACAGACAGAAAAGCAAAGATTTTTTTTTTTCCTGCTCCTGGACCCATCCAGTCTTGTGAATGGACATCCTGCCCATTTTGGATTTGGTAAAAGACAAAATAACTAGTGATACAAATTAAAGTTATGTTTAATGTTGTATGGTAATTTTCTAGTTTGAAGGCCCTTTTCTGTTTTGGCATTGACAAAGGAGAAGTCTAAGTGCCCACAATTTTACAGCTTTCCAAATATTGACTCTTGATAATCTTGCCCCCTTCATGTCACTGAACATGCTAAAAATTAGCTATCTAGCAAGCTGTTCTAGAAGAAGGACTGGAGTCCCTATTTGGTTGCCACTGGTCTGCAAATATTCCATAGGAGGTGATTACCTCAACAAGGCATTACATTATCTCATTACATGAAGTGGAAAAGCATTACGTTTCCAGGTGCCACTTTGCTGAAATTATCTTTATTAGAATTAAGTTTAGAAAGTGGGTTTACATTTTTTTATGCATGATATCTGTAGGCATATTAATGGATAACTCCACTTGTGTGTTTTCAGTAGAAGATATAGAGACATACATATGTAAATATTACTTGTCTCCATTATGTGTTATTGCGCACGTCCGTGAACAACTTTTGTCTCTAGTCATTTTGGTGTGGGCTTGCTTTGGAGACTTTTTTTTTTCCATGACTGTGCAGTACCCTGTTGACTTCAGTCTGTAGACTGCATGACATTCAGTCCCTGCTGATTAAAGGCAGAGGTGTGCATGGATGGATCTTGAAATTTAGGGTAATGGAAATAGAGGTGACACTTGGCATGCTTATGCCTCCCTTGTTTTTTTTAAAGCATGTTTGTTTTTTGTCATGGTAAATACGCAAGTCAAAACATAAAGTGGCATAATAAAACACGTTACTGTTCAGGGGGTATCCCATCCTATCCTATAGACGGTGGGATAGCATCTGCACAGGGATTCTGTAAAAACTGCTACTGTCAAGGGGAGAAGGTAGTATCGTCGTACCGAGAAGGACAGAGAGAGGAAGAAAAGGAGAGAAGGACTTTTCTCCACAGAAGAGTGAGTATCTTCTGTGGAGAAAAGTAGGAACTCTGCCCACTTGCGTATGTTAGGTGGGATTGCATCCGAAGAGGAGGAAATTGAAGATTTCAAATAACGATGTATGAAAGACAGTGGTAGTTTACAGGAGGGAGTGGAAAGTAAAGGGGATAATGCGGAACATGCAATTTTACTTCAAGGAAGGGTAATGCGACTGTGGATATAATGGCTTATTTTAGCAATTTTGGAGATAATGAGTAGCAGGGATGTTATATTCTTATGCGTATCCCTCTTGGGAGCCATTCTATCTTGAAAATTCTCCTTTATTTTTAGGGATTTTTTTAATCATCTGTATACCTGCAATACAGTAGTAGTTGGTAACCAGTATTGCCGGCTTTCATAATGGCAATAAATTGTTGTGCTTGAAAGTATACATTAACCTAAATTTTTTGTTAATGTATATATTTTTTATTCTCAGAGCGTATTCATTCCATGTAAGTGCTGACGGCCAGATGCAGCCTGTGCCATTCCCTCCTGATGCTCTCATTGGCCCAGGAATCCCTCGGCATGCACGACAAATTAACACCTTGAATCACGGGGAAGTGGTTTGTGCAGTAACCATCAGCAACCCCACAAGACACGTTTACACTGGTGGGAAAGGATGTGTCAAGGTCTGGGACATCAGTCACCCTGGAAATAAAAGCCCTGTTTCGCAGTTGGACTGCTTGGTAAGTGGCATGAGGAAAATGGAAACTTGGTTTGCAGTAGGTTTTCTTTTTGTGTGTTAATAGAAGTTGTACGTTCAGGTCACTGATGCTACATAGCTCTTAGGCCTCATGCACACTAAGTACCAAAGCGCTGAGTTCAAATAGAAATTTCTGTGTTCCGGGTCCGACTAGCCCAGTTTTTTGCTGCTAAACGCATGTAAACTCATATGAATGCGACTTGGGGCAGCACAGAAAAAAGTGATCTGGGAAGCTTAAAGTTGTTTATACTTACCAGATAACTTCTGTTGGGCTTAAACGCAGCCTGCTAGTGTGCATGAGGCCTTAAGTTCTCTAGCGGTTTTTCTCTATCCTGATGGCATAGAATTACTCTATTGGGTAACTTCATTAATGTATGAGTAATATGTGTGGTACATGCACTAGACTGTTACAGACAAACATGGTGGCAATGAAGGCACTGGTAGACTAACACTTTCAAAGGTCTCGACACTCATGTGCAGGAAAAGGCAGTGGACAGTGGCATTGAGACCCGCGGAGTGACATATGTTCATTCATTTCTAATAACATCCAGCTTTTGTAGCTTAAGTACACACTGTGAGGGAGGTCAGCTGAATAAAAGATCTGTTCCCGCTAAAGTAGGATGTGAGAAAGATCGCACAGCCCCAACAATCAGTTGTATTTTGGTGTGTCCAAAAAAATTGCAATCTGATGGGATGGGAGATGCCAGGTAGCAGGAGTATGTGGAGGGCATGAAGTGTTAGGTCCCAAAGCACTGCAGGTTGCCAGGTTGTAGATGGCCTTTCACCAGTATTTTGCATCTGGTACTGATGGAGATTGCAAAGTAATATCACTTGAGTATCTTTTCTTACCGGTCATTGATGGCATCCTCCTGTGATTTAATTTCTGGTATAGCATATTGCTCCAATGTTGCAGGGGAATAGTGGGGAGGTGTGTACAAGCAGATGCTTATCTTCTTTCCTTACAGGAATATCAGAGTTTGCCCTTGTATGCGCTTGCCCCCTCTTTCTGAGGTGGACATGTAGCAAAAGCAGCTTGCAACCCCACAATTCAGATATAGTATATAGAAGTGTGAGAGAGTAGCATGGGAGACATTACCCTTAGAAATGTTACACTACTAAATACTTTACTGGCACCACTAGGGGGACGAGGGTTGCCAGTAAAATATAATTCCCACTGAACATCCAGGTTAAATTTTGTTGCAATCTCCCCCCTTCCTGCTGCTTACCCATCACCTTTTCCTAGCTGGGTATCCTGACCACCAAGGGGACATTCCAATCATTACGGTGAACTAACCACCAAGGAGTAATTCCAATCATCATAGTGACCTGGAATTGTTAAGCCCTTTTAATATCTATATTTTAGTTTTAAAGAGTTACATTTTAAAAGCATTAAGTCCTTTTTTAACGAGAACCTGGCACCAGACCATCCGTTTCAATGTTTTATGTGCATTTAACATATTTTAGTCATGCTATGGATCTGTAATAGCTTACCTTTTGTAGGCACCTGAAAGCCCTAAGATTGCTGCTGGGTGCCACCATCTTGTATTTTTGTCAGCAGAGCTGTCACTCCATTGACATTGTAGTATTCCCCTCCTCCCCCAGCAGCTACATAAAAGTTTATGCAGGTAGATTAGGGGATCAGGAGCTGGGTGAGCACTAAGAATAATTAGAGGAGAGGGCTAGGATGTGCAAGAAGGGAGGGGGCTCTGCTAGGTAAGTGACTCTCCTGGGGTAATCCTATTTTTCATCAAGTTCAAAGGTGCATTGCAATTGAATAAAAATTAATTTATAGAAAGGGAAAGCACTGCAGGTAAGCATTTTAAATACCCATTTTGTCCTCTAATCTGAAAATATTTAAGTTGGTGACAGGGTCTCTTTTAACAAATTTCTGGACACATAGAAAAGCAAGAATTTTTTTTCCATTTTATCTCCTGCGCTAGTAAACGGTTAGCTGGAATTTGACTGGTAGCTGTGGGTGTTCCCTCCACTTTGTCTATGTTTTGAGTTTTACAGATTGTCCCAGAATATCCTGTGTTGTGTCATTTAGTATGAGTTATTCCAACTTCCCCTCTGAACTGTGTGTCATGCACAGGAGTTGTGCAGTTGAACTGTAGAAACTTTGGGTTGACATGGCTTCACATTTCGATGCTAATTAAGATGAATTATCTCACAACACTAAATTTTCTAGATCCACTTTAAGTACTTGTCTAATGTCTTGTAATTTTCTGGCATTACTCCACTTTATCATTGTCATAACTGCAAATGGCTCATTAAAATCAGGAGGGAATGTTTGTGCTTTTGGAGCTTTCCAATGCAGTGTTTAACCCATCGCCCATGAGAATCTTTAGCTGCTGCTTGTTTTCTGGAAGTGCAAAGGATATTTAGTAATCGTCTTCAGCTAGTCATTACATGTTTTGTTTTCTCACATTCAGCCCACAGGCTGAACAAGAGAAAATCAATAGATTCCTCCATCCAGGCTAAATAGCGTAGTTGGAGGAAGCTCCCCTGTCAGCTATTGTATTCAGACAGCCACAGCACATGCAGCTGCCTGAATGCCCCAAAATAAACTGCATGTGAAAGCATATAGTCACGGTTCAGCCAATTCATTTTCCAACCAGCTCAATCGATTTTTGTTGCCGACAGGGCCACCCACTGCTCAATTTTTGGGAATTGACCGAAATCTGAGGCATGTTTGGCCAGCATTACCCTTTTAAAACATGTTTAGTCAAGTAAATCCCTAACATAACACTTGAACATGAAAGTGATGACAGGCTTTGTAAATGCTGCTTATATAGTTTTTAACTAAAGTACTGATTTCACGTCTCAATGCCTTTTTGTGTCTACAGAACCGAGATAACTACATCCGCTCCTGCAGATTACTCCCTGATGGGCGCACTCTGATTGTCGGAGGGGAAGCCAGCACGTTATCCATATGGGACCTAGCAGCTCCCACCCCGCGTATAAAAGCAGAGCTGACATCATCTGCTCCTGCCTGCTATGCTCTGGCTATCAGCCCTGACTCCAAGGTCTGCTTCTCCTGTTGTAGTGATGGCAACATTGCAGTGTGGGACTTACACAATCAGACTCTTGTAAGGTATGTACATCATTTCTCTATAAACCGTTAAATGGCACTAATCATTTTTGTAAAATTACACATTTTGAGTAATTGTTTTGATGTTTACCTGAACATAATTGTTGAGGTTTTCCATGGTTATGATGTCTGTTATGCCATTTTTTTCATCACCTATGGCTTTGTAGATTCTCTGGCTATTTATCGAGCAGTGAGTCAGCATCCCTGCTGAATGACTGCTGAGATGCATTCAGCAACAACATGGAAAAGATAATTTTGTTTGCAAGCAGTCTGAATAGAAAGGCTTGCAATGAAAAGGAGAAACAATGAAACAAAATCACTGTGGAGAAACTACTAAGCGGGAAGCACAGCCTACATTTTGTAATGAGAAAATATGGCTGTCCATATAAACTTGTAGGATTTATAAACTGTACGTGAAATTATGCGCACTCATTGATGACATTTCTATCAGCTGATCAAGTGCATACCTAAAAGTTGAAGACAAAAACTAGTTCTAAGCATTCCTCCCTTTTAAGCGCATAACATAATTTAGCGTACTTTTAAAGAGAACCTCTCGGGTCCTAAAATGTGTCACACTTATTCCACTGCTAAATGGCCTACTACTTGTATTGCTTGCACGTACCTTTTGTTAATGTTCATATCAGTTTATGTGCACCTAGAAATCAGTGGTGGTCAATTTGAAAATTTTAGGGGGCATGTTTTATAGATCATAGCAGATCTTTTTAATGTTTTGAGGTGCATTTGCGTCACCTTAAGCAGCTTGTTGATAATATAACACACCTCAACACCCGAAGATTTTGGTCCGGCTGCATTGTTTTGCAGCGTACCGCTACATGCGCTGAAGAGAAAGTGGGAATAAACTAAGCCCTATCACTGGTATCCGTGACCACAATAAAAAAAAACTTAGCATTAGTGTCAGTAACTGCAATAACCTAATAACCCACAAAATTGGTGTCAGTAGCAGTATTAACCTCCCACATGGGTGGCCAGTGGCAACCTTTCTTGGAAAATTTTGACAAGTGGCTCGGCTGTTTTAGGAGTAATATCTTGCTGGGTCAGGAACAGTAATATCTTGCTGGGTCAGGAACAAAAGAGAAATTGGGCTAGGGCCAGGATACTGTACAATATAAGTGCAACCACACACTTTAAAATGTCTATTAAAGTCAAAAGGATTTTAAGCTATTTCAAATGCTGATGAGATCACTTACAATGGATGCTGCTCCTTGATGTTTAAAAGTTAGTTTGTTTCATGCAGAATCAGTTGGTCCTCTGAGCACTGGTCCTGACTGCCTATTTGAGTGACCCCTCTCTGAAGCAGAGTGCAATCCAGTCACCCTTGTGTGTGCTAGCAAGCTATGTTTGTCTCCACAAACACACAGACACAGCAAATCAAGCTACTTCCCTCCCCCCTGGCCCTCTCCAAGATACTAGATTAACAGTTGCTGGATTCTGCCCTGTCCTTTGTCATCTTGTACTAAAAAGGAAGTTCAGGGAAGCTGGTCTGAGAGACTTTGAAGCAGCTGTTCAGAAACATAATTGTAGGTGTTTGGGCAAAAATGTAAAGCAATGCTTTGCTGGGCAATATACATTTGATCTGGATTCATTATTGAAAAAAAAGTTTGAGAGTTTAATACTACTTTTAAGGATGGATTTTGTCCATATGCCCTTAGTGTCTAACCTGCAAGAATAGAATATAAAGAGACTTTTCAAAATAGGTTGTATCATGGCTGCAAACATTAGTTGGTGCAGCGTTTGTACTTCTGTATTTTCCATCCTAACCATCTACAACCGATGTTGGTGCGTTTAGGTAGTAGTCTGTTTCATTGGATAATTTACCTGGGCCAATGTATGGTATATCATCTTTTACTTGTAATGCATTTGTACAAGTTTCATTCTGTAATATGTATTCTGTCAGGCTAAGCCAACAATGACCTGAATGTCTTTTCTCTGGAGCACTGCCTTTTAATGTGTGCATTGTGATCCATCTATAAAACGTGTTACTGTGTTGTCATGCTCTATTCAGCCTTTTTCCCTTTATAGCTCAGGGCCATTGTATCAAGCATTATCTTCAAAGTACCTTATGCTTCAATCTTGTGACCTTAACGACAGCAGTAACTTATCTGAAGTCTACCACATTTCCAGCCTTTATTTTTATTTCCTTATATGCTTTGCAGTCTGGAGGTGATATCTGAAATCTATCAATGAACTTGATAAGCATTGTTTGTATCAGTCGTCGTTGCTTTTGAGGAGTTATCTTGAAAGAAGTATAACATGTTCAGTATAAGTGGGAATTGGCTTAGACACACATTCCAATGTGGAAGAGATCTTATTTGTCATGTAGTGGGTTTCAATGCTTAAAAATAAAAAAGAAAGTTAGACGTTTGTCTCAAACACTTCCGCCACTCTTTCTGTACTGCTCTCATTTAGTAGTTTGTGGCCAAGCACTAATTAAAAATGGAAATTAAAGTTTCATGGTGCACCCAATAGGAGGGAATAAAGTAGCAGCATGGTCGAGCCATTGAAACAACTTATATTTTACTAAAGGATAAGAACTACTTGGGTTATTCTCTTATATCAGATTAGAGCATTCTGACTTTTTTTTTTTTTTTTTTTTATTGGCAATGTACATCTAATAAAGCAAGGTAGTCTTAAAATGTAATCGTATCGACTATATCTTCATTATCAAATTTACCTTCATTAAATGTAAGTTGTTTTCTTAAACCTTACTGAACTTTCAATTTAAATCGGCTACAAATATTCCTTCTTTTTTTAAAAGCAGCCTTTAGAAATAAAGCCTGTCCCCTACCAGCATGTGAAAGGAAGGACCCTTCCTCTCTGTGTGGAAGCAGTGGTCACTCTACAGGAATTTGTCACGGTCCCTGCTGGGTCACAGCTAGAGCTCTCCAGTCAGCAGGGTTCATGAACTTTGCTCTTTGCAGAGCTGTGGCTGAGCAAGAGCGAAGACCTCTGCATAGAGACCACTTTTTTACACCCAGATCAAGGGTCCTTCTCTGCAGCATGCTTTCGGGGGACAGGCTTTTCTACTTCGACTGTGGCTGCTTTCTGAAAAAAGTAAAGTAAGACTTTGAACACCTTTTTGCTTTGATGCGCCTGGGATATTTGTAGTGCTTTTAATTGAAGGTTAATTTAGCTTTAACAAAATTGAGTTACTACCAGTAATTGGTGTTCCCTCTATATATATTTTTTTTTCATATTTTGAATTAAAGTTACACTGAACTCAAGAGTTAATTCCTACAAATACATTAAAGTACCAGGACTATTAACAAAAATGTTATTTGTGTATCACTCGGCTGTAGATGCCGAGTGATACCTCAAATCATCTCTGAATTGGTGCAGACACCGTCCTTCCTTCTGGAGGGCGCTACTTCTGTTCTCCTCGGTACCTGTGTGTGTGTTGTAAAGTAGCAGCAGCTCTAAGCTCACTCCTGTGATGGACTACAATCCCACGTTTAGTTTACTCATTTGTATTTAGATTGTAGTCCATCACAGGAGTGAGCTTAGAGCTGCTGCTACTTTACAACACACACACAGGTACCGAGGAGAACAGAAGTAGCGCCCTCCAGAAGGAAGGACGGTGTCTGCACCAATTCAGAGATGATTTGAGGATCTTCAGCTGAGTGATACACAAATAAGATACATTTGTGTTAATACTTAGGGTACTTGAATGTATTTTTAAGATTTAACTCCTGAGTTTAGTGTCACGTTAATTGTGATGTTATCCAGATATCACTGGATGTTTTCATTAGATAATTGGATCCTTAAAAATAACATCTTTTTAGGAATATTTGTTGTGGCTGAGTAGGTTTTTTAGCATATCATTTTTATGAAAAATTGTTTTTGGATAAGGGTCAGGGCCCCTAAACTCTATTATACTGGTGACCATTGATTGTCACTGGGAAAGGCAGCAAGGGGAAATTTCAAGATTTTAAGAGTTGTCCCCAGAACAAAGGAAATCTTCTAATGGGAACACCTTTTTCATGGACAAGTATCTACATGGGAAATTTCTATGACTTTGGAAGATTTCTTCTAACTTCCTACTATGTTTCTGGGATAGGAAGTCGAGGTAGCTTTCACCATTGGTACCCAAACATCAAAAAAATGCAGCATCGTAACTCTTTTTCCTACTGTATCCAAAACTAAAAATCTATTTGTCTTTACATACGCATTAACAGCAGTGGCATTTTAGATGCACCAGACACATTTTTGATGTGATTAAAAGCACATTAACCAGTGAACCTTAGTGGGGAAATTAACGTATGAGACCAAAAATACGTTGTGCTCTAAATTTTTAGTATGCTTCAGTGGCTATTTGTGTACATGAATGTGTTCTTAGAACAACTCATTTCTATATTCTATATTGAAGACTTTGGTAACTGTAGTCTTGAATGCAAACTAGACTGGTAGTGAATAGGTCTTCACATCATATTAAATGAGGGGTGGACTGAAGTCTGCTTTTCTAGCATGTGCTCTGAGCTGCTCATGTCATCCAAAGTGCCAGTGCAGGCTTTGTGGTGGTAGTCAAAGGGGCTTCTGATTTGTGGTGATGTCATTGTACAATATTATCATTATGTTCTATTACATTATAAATTGATTGCAGTGGAACTCTAAAGACTGCAGAGCGTGAGAGGAAATATGGGAATATTTTTCCTCTGAAAGAGGTTTTAGGCAACCATGCATTCATAGTTTGACTGGTATGTTGCGTAGTTTGTGATTCAGTCAGGTATTTTACTCAAAACCCCCAGAAAGTGTTAAAGATCTCAAAACGAATATGTAACAGTATTGGTTCCCGTGCACTGGTCCCAAGGGTTTATCATTGGTGTATAGATAAAATGTGCTGAAAATCTTGCTCCAGTTCAGAAGCAGAAACTGTCCACAATAGATGCTTATTCCCCAGGAAAGTACACTTGCTCAGCAGGGCGTAAACCTGAGATCACATACTATGATTTTAATAATTTTAATAACACGTATCAGTGCTCTACAATCCATAACTGTCTCATCTTGACGGTCTTGTCTATAGATTGGTTTGTGTTTTTTTGCTCCCACCTTCAGTGCATTTTGTGACTGTCTCGTCTGTAATCTTAAGTGTTGCAAATCAATGAACATCACAATAATTTCTTGCATGCAGCCATTTCAAAACTCAAAAAGGTGTCAGCGGATGAAATAGCTGATTTGTCTCTCTTTTTCATGGAATGATTGCCCTTCATGAACAGTAATACTGGAGAAGGAGAAATTACATGGTGCCTGATTAGTAAAGATTTCTCTCTATGCGCAGGTTAATACTGATGGCTCAGGCACTTTGGCACTTTAGTTTAAAGAGGTTCAAAGTCAAAACTTGCAGACCAAGAAAGGGTATGAGTTGACATTATACATTTTTAGTAAGTGTTCAGATCTCAGAAGGGTTATATCTCCATATAAGAAGCAGCACACTATGCCAGTATACAATATAGTATATGATTTGTATAAGATGCATTAAAACCCATTTGTATTAATCACTGAGCTGCATCACCAGTATAATTGATTGGAAGAATATGATAAGGCTTGGACTGTTTTCCCACGAGAGGTGATAACCTTACAACATTCCTAGTTTATCAGCATGATATTTCCTGGTTGTAATCTCCAGTGCTATTTGGAACTAAGGCTGGCCATACAGTAATAGATTTTTCACCCCCTCCCGGCCAGGCTTTTATTCAGCAGCAGCAGCTGCTGAATACTCGAACCAGCGGCAGCACCAAGGTGGATGTCCGTGGTGTGATGTACTTCACTGCCAATGACCATCTTGGTAATGGTCACTGGCAAAGAGTGGAGCTATTGACCCAGAGGGATCAGGTATGCCGCCGCCCCCCACCCCCCCTCACGCTGGCCATAGAGTAACAGATTTTTCACCCCTGCACCATGCCTTTATTCAGCAGCAGCTGCTGCATACTTGGACCAGCAGCGGCACCAGGGCAGGTGTCACCCAGTGGTGTGATCTACTTAACTGCCATTGACCATCTTGGTGATGGACGCTGGCAAAGAGTGGAGGAGATATTGACCCCCCCCCCCTCCCCCCTCTTT
>NW_017307924.1:67874-101517 GCF_000935625.1 Nanorana parkeri | reverse complement strand
AAAAGTTGAGGAGATATTGGCCCCCCCCCCCTCCCCTCTTTTAAGAGGTGGGTGACACAAAACGAATGTCAGTCATTTTGGTGTCACTTAGTGCAGACCGTACCCCCCTTGTGATGCCACTGACTCGGACAGTGTCTGCTTCTGATTGGATGCAGGCACTGCTTCCACGAGACATTTTGGACCCCATACTTTGCCAAAAGTCAACTCAAAAAATCGGGTTATGTGGAACAGAGGGGTGTGGATGGAGCCACACATGGGTTAAATTTTGAACAGTGTACGGGCAGCTTAAGTAAAACACAACAAAAATTGGCATTTGGAACCGGGACTAAACACCATAGAAAAGGTAATTTTGGAACCAAGACAAAACACAACAAAATGTATAATTTGGAACCAAGGCAAAACACAAAGTGCCACTTGGAAACGAAACGCAACTTCTGGCATAGCAGCTAAAAGCAAATTCTTTAATGCTTAACACATTAGGAACTATACTAGTTTATTATAGGCAGTCCCTTTATAAAATGTTGGTGTAATACGACACGCCCAAGTCCACTTGCTCAGCATTCGTGCATTGTTCTGTGCAGAGACTGGCGCCAAGTTATTTATTGTTTCACCAAGTATCGTAGAACAGATATGCAAGAAATAGTTAAGCTGAGTTCAGTGTAACAGACATGCTGAGAGATTTATAATGCTGGGAGGCTAACATGTTTTGAAATGGCTAATCCCACTAGCTTCTGGATGTTCTAGGTCAGCACAAACCTGTTTCTTTTGCTTCCTCATCATCTGATGTCCTAGTTGATAATAAGGAAGAAAAACTGGTTTTCAGTTATTGCAGAAAAATAAGCCAATATGACAGGAGCATATTACGGCTAGCTTGTTTTCTTTGCAATGTGCTGGGTGTGGAATGTTTTGTATTTTTGTAAACATTCCGACTTGGTCACAGAATTTTTAAGCTTTTGAAGGTTTAACAATTGACCTGTTTTTTTGAAAATCAGTAGGTGACTCGGTCTATATTGACAGTCATGCGTTATGTTCAGTACATCTTGCAGTTTTTTTTTTATATATCCTGTAGGGTACATGGAGACATGGGTGCTGCCATTGTTGACCCTTTCTAAAAATATTCAGCGTCATGCTGACCTACTAAAGTTGGGGCAACATAAACAAAAATCCAGTATATTGCTGCAAAAAATGCACATCTCCCAATGTTATCCCTTTTCAAATACCCTGAAAGTATATAATACTTGTTGATCTGCCAGAAATGCACTTGGCTCCTAATTTATTGTGAGCTGACAACACACAGGATTTTTGTGGACTAGGTGGTGTCAGCCCTGCCCAGTGTCTTTTGCTAAACTGCCCAAGCCCACCCACTCTCAATCATAGACAGCAATTATTCTGTAATCCCAAGAGAAGAACTTGGAGGGCTAATTAGTCTCCTGGGAAATAACAGTAGGTGGACACAAGACACAGGGCAGCTCTGAATTGCTGATGTGATTTCACATTTTTAATTGCATTTATTAAACGGATCTAACAAAACCTTATTTAATGGACCAAAACAATTCCCAGTTGCCGAGTATTGAGTGAAAAAGACTGATGAACAGGTTCTGGATTCTCTACTCGTGGGCTACTGATGCAGGCAGTCTGCCCAGACCCGTCAGTGGTTTGTGCTGGGGGGGGGGTTTGGTTGACGGAGACGAATTGAGATTTATTGAGATGAAGCTGACAGACTGCTGCTGTACACAATCTGCCTGTAGTGTTACTGAGGGCTCAGAGCCATTCCGGGTGTGCAAGGAAAGAGATGGATCTGTGCATCGTTATCAGCCGCAGCAACCAGTAGACACGTTTCTTTGCATGTTGGACCAGCCTGCTAGGCTAAATGAGAGAAGTCTGTGTAAAGCTGGCTTTATTCTTGCATGCAGGTATTACTGAGCTTTGCAATGATCCAAAATTCTGAGTTGTCACCAGAACAGAAACTAAAGTGAACGTTTTCCAAATGGAATACCAGTTCCAGTGACTGTCTTAGAGAAAAACTGACCTTTTTTTGTTTTTTTTTCTAATTTCCTGTTAAATCTCTGGGACTAGAAGTGAAGTAAAATCTCCTGGCACAAAAAGCGTCAGCTATACAGTGAGGAAAATAATGATTTGATATCTGCAGATTTTGTAAGTTTGCCCACTTACAAAGAAATGAAATGTCTATAATTTTTATCATAAGTGTATTTTAAATGATAGAAACAGAATATCAACCAAAAATCCAGAAAAAAACAAATGATACAAATGTTATAAATTGAGTTGCAGTTCAGTGAGTAAAATAAGTATTTGATCCCCTACCAACCAGATTAGTCCTGCCAATTTAAGAAGGTGCTCCTTAACGACAACTCGTTATGTATATAAAAGACACCTGTCCACAGAATCTTTCTTCCATTCAAACCTCACCACCATGGGCAAGACCAAAGAGCTGTCAAAGGATGTTAGGGACAAGATTGTAGACCTGCACAAGGCTGGAATGGACTACAAGACTATCGGCAAGAAGCTTGGTGAGAAGGAAACAACTGTTGGAGCGATTATTCGCAAATGGAAGGAATACAAAATAACCATCAATCGCCCTCAGCCTGGAGCTCCATGCAAGATTTCACCTCATTGGGTAAGGATGATCATGAGAAAAGTGAGGGATCAGCCCAGAACTACACGGGCGGAGCTTGTGAATGATCTCAAGGCAGTTGGGACCACAGTCACCAAACAAACCAGTGGTAACACAGTACACCGCCATGGGTTGAGATCCTGCAGCGCCTGCAAGGTCCCCCTCCTCAAGAAGGCACATGTACAGGCCTGTCTGAAGTTTGCCAATGAACATCTAAAAGATTCAGAGAAGAATTGAGAAAAACTTCTGCGGTCAGATGAGACCAAAATAGAGCTCTTTGGCATTAACTAGACTCGCCGTGTTTGGAGGAAGAAAAATGCTGACTATGACCCTAAGAACACCATCCCTACAGTCAAGCACGGAGGTGGAAACATTATGATTTGGGGCTGTTTCTCTGCTAAAGGTACAGGCCGACTTTGTTGCATTGAGGGGCCAATGGACGGGGCCATGTATTGTAAAATCTTGGAACAAAACTTCCTTCCCTCAGCCAGAACACTGAAGATGGGTCGTGCATGGATCTTTCAGCATGACGATGACCCAAAACGTCCTGCCAAGGCAGTGGCTCAAGAAGAAGCACATTAATGTCATAGAGTGGCCTAGCCACTCTCAAGACCCTAATCCTATAGAAAATGTATGGAGGGAGCTGGAACTTCAAGTTGCCAAGCGACAGCCAAGAAACCTTAAGGATTTAGAGAAGATCTGTAAAGTAGAGTGGACTAAAATCCCTCCTGAGATGTGTGCAAACCTGGTAACCAACTACAAGATGCGTCTTACCTCTGTACTTGCCAACAAGGGTTTCTTATTTTACTCACTGAACTGCAACTCAATTTATAACATTGTATCATGTGTTTTTTCAGGATTTCTAATAAGCTATTTGTTTTAAATGTGACACTTTCCCTTGACCATAACAGTAATTCTGTTCTTTCAAATAGGATTTGCCTTATTTTTAAAGAAGCTAATATTTTGTTTTCTAAATCCCCCTTTTGAGGGTGAAAGGGTTAACTTGGAATTCACAATGAAGCAGTACTGTGATAAAGACCACCTGCATCCCTCATGACTGTGACATTCATTGTTTTAATTGTTGCAGTTGTATATTTACATATTTCATGCCTCAGTAGTTAGATTTTGCATGCTTATGTTGTGTTCAGGAATTTCCCTGCAGTCATTTCTTTTCATCACCAGACACTCTGACGATGTGTGGTTTGGACTCTGCTTAAGCTAGCCATACACCGCTTGATTTTCTCTCATTTGAATGAGGGAAAATTGGTACATTCCCCCTATCCATGCTAAACTGCGTGGATGCAGGAATCTTTACTGCCAGCTATTGTATTCACCAGCTGTGACACGCACAGCTGTCTGAATACCCGAGCAATGACTACATCTGATTGGATGCAGTCACTGTTTGGCCGACAATTTTCCACTAGCTCAATTTTTTTTTTCAAGCCAGGTGGTACTTGCAGGACCCCCCATGGCCCAAAGTTCGAATAATTCAGCAGGAATTGGCCAGCCTTAAAGTGTAAGTATTGACAAATGGCTAAATACATATATTGACGGGTAAGACGTATATCATCTTACCTGTCAAAAAATTTGTAATTTTGTTCAGTATGTTTTCTAATTCAGACACTATACAAAGGCCTGACCATTTGCTTTTCTCAGCTGCCTTTAAAGTAGTATTAAACTCTCAAACAGTTTTTCAATAATGAATCTAGATCAAGCAATTTATACATTGCCCAGCAAAGCATTGCTTTACTTTTTTGCCCAAATACTTAGTCATCATGTTTCTGAACAGCTGCTGCCAAGTCTCTTAGCTTCTCTGAACTTCCTGTCCAGTACAAGATCACAAAGGATAGGGCAGACTCCAGCAACTGTTCATCTACTAGCTTGGAGGGAGGAGAGGGGGGCAGTGGGGAGGGAAGAAGCTTGATTTGCTGTGCCTGTGTGTTAGTGGAGACACACACAGCTTACTAGCACACACAAGGGTGACTGCATAACACTCTGCTTGACAAAGGAGCCACATTAAAACAAGATATCGGGCCAGTGCTCAGGGGACCAGCTGATTCTGCAGGGAACTAAAACTTTTAAACATCAAGAAGCAGCATCTATTGTAAGTGATTTCATCAGCATTTGAAATGGCTTAAAATTCTTTTGACGTTAAAGGAGAACTATGGGGTTAAGGCTTTTCCCCATAGTTCTCCTTTGGGTAATGGAAGGACACAAACTAGCATCCTCCCATCACCTACAGCTCGCGGTATAATGAGACGCCCCAGCTGAAGCGGATCCCGACAATTATGTCTGGATTTGCCCAGCTGCGTGAGTGACAGCTGCGTGAGTGACTCTCCATTCACAGGCTGGAGGAGAGAAGAGACCAGTAAGTAATACTTAAAGTGATACTAAAAACTCAGGAGTTAAATCTTAAGAATTCAATGAAGTACCTTAAAAGGAGAACTGTGGGGTTAAGGCTTTTCCCCATAGTTCTCCTTAGGGTAACGGGAGGACGCTAGTTTGTGTCCTCCCGTTACCCTAAGGAGAACTATGGGGAAAAGCCTAGGCTCAGTATACCGCGAGCTGTAGCTCGCGGTATACTGAGATGCCGCAGTATACCGCGGGCTGCTGATCGCGGTATACTGAGACGCCGCAGCTGAAGCGGATCCCGACAGTTATGTCTGGATCCGCCCAGCTGCGTGACTGACAGCTGGCTCTGCCCATCTAGAGGCAGAGCCAGCTGTACCCGCCCCCTCCCCTGTCTGATCTGCCAGTCAGCGCTGGCGGGGAAGGGGGAATCTGCCACGGCAGAGAGCTGTGACAGGATCGAGAGGTGAGCTAACGCTGGTATGTGTTCGCTCACTTCCCGATCTACTGAGCCGACCTGTGACAGTCTCATTGTCACAGGTCGGCTAGAACTCCTTTTAATGTCACTTTAGAGCAATACAAAACAATCTTAATAAGCACAGTGTTTGGATACTAAGGGAACAGTAGCTTCCTGAGTTGATCTCTGTGGTGTCTCCTCCAATCATCAAGCGCCATCTGAGTATAGGTCCACTTTAAAGCATATGTAAACCCCAACTGTTAAACTGTTAATTTTGTTCCTTTTTCGCTTGTTAAATATGTAATTCAAAGTAATTTGCTGCATCTGTTCAATAAATGCAAAAAGCGAATTCCTGCCTGGAATATAGTATGGGACTTCCAGGGCTTCTGCTGCGCTGCTATCAGTTATCATGGGTCCCACCCATGTTAGCGAAGAGGAGGGGGTATTTTGTAGTCCCTTTTGAGGGTGGCAACACTGCAGCAGCTTACATGCAGTGCAGTGTGTTTTGTCACCTAGGACAGGAAGTGTAATACTGGCAGGTTCACTGGGTAAAAAAATGAAAACCAATACAGCCACCACATCTAAGGACTAGTAAGGAGCAGTATTTTAACATTTGTATTCTTGGGTTTAGATATACTTTTATGAAGGGGTTTTTGTTTTTTTAATGTTTTTGGTGTTCTGTTTGGTGTACATTGAATTATGCGGGATAGGTATTTTCATTGCTTTTTTAGTCCTACAGGTTATGTATTGACTGTTTTCTTAATGGATTATGCACTAAAAAGCATTCCTAGTGAATACATATTAATAGCCTGAAAATGTAATCTGTTTTTGTGGCCATGATTTTGGTGTGTTGTTTTTTTTTTTTACTTTATATATTTCTATATGCAAATGAATTCCTCTGTGAAAGAGTTGTAAAACAGCTTTATTTTTAGTGCAATTTCTGTTTTATTATTCCAGTGCACTTTACCTAATTGATTAACTACTTTGCTTTTGTGAGTACAGCAGATGTATGTACAACTGCACAGACCTATAAAAAAGCAATGTATATTTAAGTACACTCTCTGCAGTCAGAGAGGGGAAAATATTAATATGGCATACTTTCTTTTTTTTTACCTTTTGTATAGAAGATGTAATCAATGATTCTTTATTTCATAAGTCACATTTTCTTCTTTAGCTCTAAATCACTTAACAGTATTCACGTTTAGAGAAGTTCCCTTACCTTGGGAAATTGTAAGACATTTATTTTGTAGCGAAGCATAAATATTTGTTTTATATTGTCAAGTGCAATGAGCTTCTT
This sequence comes from Nanorana parkeri, assembly GCF_000935625.1. Classification (NCBI taxonomy): domain Eukaryota; kingdom Metazoa; phylum Chordata; class Amphibia; order Anura; family Dicroglossidae; genus Nanorana; species Nanorana parkeri. The sequence goes on along the minus strand of NW_017307924.1, from coordinate 94,782 downwards.
TTCATGATTTTTTTTTTTATTGGACTACTGGGTTATATATACACTAGGACTTGCTGCTTGTCCATGTAGGAACTATCCCCTTAAGGATCACGCAAAATGTGGCTTAATTGTTAAGTGCACAGTACTGAGTAAGCGATGCGTGTTCTGGTATTTATCTGTACTCTTCTTAATGATAAACTAGCTCCAGAGTGGGCCATCAGTTTATAATGATTATTGCATCTTAACAGTGTCGGCCTATATTCCATATTTCAAAGGTTTGCTCAGTTGTGCCAGAATTGTTTGTAGAGGTGGCAGTTTTAATTGGCGTATAGTAGTCGGCGTACCTTTTTATTGTAGGAAAACATGTGTAATATTGAAAGGTGTACCTCTGGTAATGTTCCAGAGTACCTTTTAGGACCCCTGAAGCTTTGGAGATCAGTATGGAAATCTCAACTTTTCAGAGAAAAGCTAAAGCTCTGGCAAGCTTCTCCGAGTCTCTAGATAGGAACATCACAGCATTGCATTAAAGCGGACCTTCTACCCCCTTTTACGAAAAATCATATAAGCATGCAGCTCTGCATACTGATATAAAATCATCTTACATTCATTCGTTAAAGGAGAATTATGAGGCGGTTTTCACTCAGCCTCATAATCTGAGCCGACCTGTGACAATGAAACTGTCACAGGTCGGCTCAGTAGATCGGGAAGTGAGGGAACACATACCGTCGCTCGCTTACTTCTCGATCTATCCGTGCAGAAAGCGATGAGCCAGCTGTCACTCACGCAGCTGGGTAGATCCAGAGAGCATTGTCGGGATCCATTCCGGCTGCGGCGTCTCAGTATACCGCGAGCTGTAGCTTGCGGTATACTGAGCTTTGGGTGGCGGGAGGATGCTAGTTTGTGTCCTCCCGTTACCCTTAGGAGATCTATGGGGAAAAGCACTGACCCCACAGTCCTCCTTTCAAACATCTTTTCATTTTACTTACAATTTGTTTTCTACTTCCTGGTCCACTTTGGCACAAACTAGGTAATTGTGCCCGAGCATTGGATCCTAGGAAGGTTACATAAGCTGTGCATTGCTGGGAAATCTCATCTGTAATGCATTTTCCTTCCCTGAGATGATATGCATGGTCACATGTCCTAGTCGCATGTGCCAGAGTTCCAGGCAGGAAGGGGGCATAGATTATTCTGCCCTTCGAACAAATGGCCACTGTGAGAAGACTGGGGAGGAAATGGAAACAAAAGGTATTGCAAAGAATACAAAGCCAGCAATTATCTAGAAATATCTGTTTGGAGATTGTCATTACTAAACATTTTTAAAGGTGCCTTTATTTTGATGAAATGGTTAAAGTTCCTCTTTAAGAGCTGCAGGGAAATGGCAGAAGTTTCATCCTGGAGCTGGAGGCTCCTATGGGGCCATACTAAACGTCCTGGGGTGCTTTTGATTAAGTAACACTACAGGTAGTGGGGCCATTCATCTTTTATTCAACTTTCCACCTTCTGTATTTTTGTTACTCTAGAGGTTTGAGAACTCTACACAATAATTTGTGTAACCAGGGCCAACGTTAGAAATCACAGGGCCTGTACAGCCTACCTGACCAGGCACCCCTCTCTTCCCTATACCCATGAATAATTTCTGACAACCATCCATTCTTCTTTAAACATTACCCATGAATAACGCCAAATTACTACAACCGGGTCTGTAGGTACACAGTTGGCACCCAAAGCATTACTACTTTGTTAGTATCCCTTCCTTTTACACACATTTTTGTTTAACTGGTCCTAGTCTGTAGTGTAGTGTATACAAGCTTATGTGGGGCGACTTTATTTTTACTGAGGGTAGGAACATAATGTGTGGCCAACAATGGTACAAAAGAAATTAAAAGCTGCCTCTGCCACCTATAGGCACAGGTCTACTATTCGTAACCTTGCCCATCCAGCCAGATACTTCATGGTCCTTCCTTAACTAACACCCATGAATCAAGGGGCACTTTTCATTTCTTTTCTGTAAAATATACATTCAAAATAAACACATTTGCCTCCTTTTTAAAATTGTAAAGACACAAACCTTACTGAAATTGGGTAAAATTATTTTTTTCTTCAGTAGACTTGAACTTGTGCTAAGCACATCTTCCCACCACACGAATTTGTGCATACAATATGCAGCCAATTTCCTGATGAAAAATGTATACTAAAGTAAACTTGCCACTCCCTGACAGACTCATCCGTACACTGCCCACCCTCCTCCTGATAGCATATACTAAGCACTCATGCTTACAGCAGTACTGAGATAGGCATCTTTCTCCTTATACATGTATGCATATCATTTAATAGGGAACACACAGCCTCAGTTCCCCTTCATACATGTGCTTAATAAGGGAACACACAGCCTTAGTTCCCCTTCACACATCTTGTTTACAGGGGAAAGCACAGCAGCAGTTCCACGTCGTACACCTAGTTAATACAGAACATGCCAAAAAAGTTCCCCTTTATACAAATATAGTTATGGCCCTTTTACATGGATAGAGTCTGTTCCGCTTAGCAGTGAACAGATCACCTGCTGATTTGGAGCCAAACTGGAGTGATGTTACATTTGTGACATCTATCGCCATTCAGTTTTTGCTCCACGGAGCTGAACCAACCCATGTTGGTCTATGGGTAAGCAAGGTGTAGACAGATATGCATCCATTTACATCTGATTTACCCCCGTCCATCACATTAGGTCCAAAAAGACTAACATTGTCTGGGGGGTTTTTTCTGGACCTAGAAGGATTGAAATTTGAATGGATACTCATGTTTACATGCACCTGCCTATAGACCAACATTCAGCTTTGATCACCTTCACGTGAAAAACAAACAGGCCCCTTTTCATATGGCTGTTCGATCAGTTACTCCCCTCCGCTGTACTACTATTCCTAACTGGCCTTGTGTTCAGCCTGGCATATTCCTCTCCATACACTGTGCAATGTATTCAACATGCAGACAGCCACTGGAATCCATGGGGCCCGTACAGCCTTCCCAATAATGTTGCTATTAAGCATTATGGAGAACAGTATATATATTTTTTCTTTTTATTGTAGTAGTATTGCAACTAGTGAATGAGGAAAAAAAGCAATAAGCAGTCCATAGGTGGCATGGCTGATATGAATGAAATCCGCATCATCCAAACAGGCATTGTTCCAGTATCGGCAGAAAAATTGATTGAGAAATTGCAGATTTTAGGTTCTCAGTGTGTTTTGGGGCTAAAACAGAACCCTATTGTGAGGAGAGGAGAACATATTGATTATATGTGTACTTGACTGATCGGGTAAATAAGAGTTGTTTAGCTTGCCAGCCCAGTCGTAGCATTCATAAGTCAGTTTTGAGTTTTGGAAATGCTGTGTGCAAGTGTGCGTATAGGATTCTGTATCATTTTAAGTATGTGACATAACCAGATGCTATCCCTTAAGTAGACAAAAGCTTCAGGGTGTTTGGCGCCGCCAGCTCTTTTGTCTGAAGGTTTTATTATAACCACATGCTGGAAACATGGTTAGGTATGATTGTAATAGGAAGGAATAGAGCATCTGCATAATAAAGGGTATGTGGCCCTTATCATCCAAACAAGTGCACATTCTAGGGGGAAAAAACCCTGAAGTCTGGTTCCTATGGATAATGTATTGTTGCCAGTCAAACTATATTTTGTCTCAATATTTGGTTAAGAGATATTGATCGTCCTACCTTTTTACGTTATTCTTACTGTCTGGAAGTTAAAAAAATTATTAAGGATTGTGTCTTCCTCTTCAACCCAAAACAGTACCTAAAGTTGAAACAAATATACAAATACCAAATTAAATGTCTTTTATTGCATTTATATTTTTCCTTTTTGACATGAAACCAACGGCCTTCAGAAGTCACATGACTAATTGTAGTCTACCTGCGTGTATTTAGTGCTACATGATCTTAAAAAGAAAAAAAAATTACTTCTGTTTCTAGAAGGTCTCCGAGTCCGTTAGAATATATCTAAACGGATGACATCGTGAAGACAGGGAATCAGTCGAAAGAAGTCTAGAATAAAGTTATAGCGTTAAAACGATCAACTTGGTTATAAAACATCAACATCCCTTAGAACAGGGGTAGGCAAATTTCGGACCGCCAGCTGTGGTGAACATACAAATTCCATCATGCATCTGCCTCTGGAAGTCATGCTTGTGGCTGTCAGTCTTGCAATGCCTTATGGGATGTGTAGTTGCACCACAGCTGGAAGGCTGTAGTTTGCCTACCCCTGCCCTGGAATATTGTTAAAGTCCATTATTTAGAATGGATAGGGTTTGCCTCTGCCTAGAAAGGGCTGACAACCAACACTTAGTGCCCTGGTAAGGAGGGCTTTAGAGAAGAATCCAAGAGGTTCATGGTAGCGCTGGAGGAGCTTAAGATGTCCACAAGTGAGATGGACGAATCTGTCCATGGTACAAAAATAACATGCATGCTTCACAAAGCTAGGTTTTAAGTTGGGGAGGGAAGGTAAAAATAAAAAAGAAACACCCTTACCAAGACTTGCAATAATTGCAGACAAAGGTCATTCTAAGTACTTGGGGAAGCATTCTGTATATTACCCACTATATTACTCCATGTACCCTTTTAGTTTTTTATTTTATACATATACTCCTACACACAGGTGAATTTGGTCAGAAAATGGTGAAACCTGCATTTGTTTTTGGGCAACAGGTAGAATCTGGAACAACCCCATTGCAGACTCCGTGCAAATGGCATCCCTGGTGGGAATGGTCTTTTGGACACCAGTGCTAACCCCTAAACCACCATGTAAAACACCATACAGTGACCTTTGCTGCTATGATATTATAACAGTTTAGCACAGCTATAATAAACTGAAATCTTCAAATGGGGGCCATGCTGATACTGATATGCAAAAAGAATGAACAGAAAAATTAAAAAAGCAGCTCATTATGATAGAGACATCTTTATGTATGAATGCACAATTCTACTTCTCAGACATCACATCATCTGTTATGACAAGCCATGAACAGGAAGATTGTTTGTTGTTTGTGAAAGTAGCTTTAATAATACAAATCATTGTATGTTGTGACATATGTCTGTATGCTTACATTGTGGCATTTGTGTATTGTTTCATTTTGGTAAAATTGTCTGTTAATTTCAGGCAATTCCAGGGCCACACAGATGGAGCCAGCTGTATTGACATTTCTAATGATGGTACCAAGCTCTGGACGGGAGGTTTGGACAACACAGTACGATCTTGGGATCTTCGTGAAGGCCGACAGCTACAACAACATGACTTCACGTCACAGGTATTTTCTGGAATATTCTGACCCTACTACTCTTATTACATAGGTCAAGATTTTAAAGGTACTTGAAATACGCCTGAATATATCATTTTATTTCATGCCTACTAGTAGAGCTTCATGTTTTATTACACAGGTGACCCAGACTTCCTGTGACCTCGTTTGTTTTTTTTGGGGGTTTTTTATTTAGTTTGGGCAAGATCAGACAGCAGTTTGTTCTTTTTATCTGGCAATTAAGATAAACACTGTTGTTGTTTTGAACCATTTTAAATGCTCAGTAGGATCAAGCCAAGGTTATTCCTATTTATTGAAGAAAATCTCAAGTGAGAAAAATAGTGTAGGTTGACCTGGCTCGCCGCCTTCTAGAAATACTAGTCGCTTGGCTGTCACAGTGAAAAGGCAAGCAGCAGAACTGTTGATCTGCATACTTGATATTGTCAAGGACTCGGTATTAAAGATACTATGTCGATTTGCCCACTAAGAGTGCTTGCAATAAATCCCTATCTTCTGATACCGTTCCACGTTGCTTTGTCAATGCACTGTGTCCAAACCCTTGTTCCTCCTCCTGGTCAGGTGACCATGTTCATGCCTGATCTTAGCTTTCTAGCAGGAGGCCATCTGCTCCCCTGATCTCAGAAGTCTCCAGCAGAGTGGTGGGGCAGTTGGATACAAGTCGAATGGCAATAGTGACAGATTATCTTTAAAGCAATTAGATCTACACTTCCGCAGGGAAATTCACATTTTCAAAAAGATCAAGAGTGGCAGCATACATAGTTGTGTCAGTACAGCTTTCCTTCAATATTGCACGGTGTGTCTCACTAGCGTAAGACATTGCTGTATGCAGATGTTGCTAGCAGCATCTTTAAAGAAACCAAAGATGCTTGTGCATTAGTGTGTGTGAGTGGATAAAAACAAAGCTCCCACTAATCTCAATCATCTAAAAATTGAGTATATGGTGTTTAGTCATTTTATTTAGACTTCATATATGACCGGTCGATTAAATTTGAGTTGACTTATTTGTTAATAAAAAGGAAATGGAGTTCCGTGAACATCCAAGTGTATCATGTTCCCTATAATACTATTAAATAAACTGAGGTCTTTTATTCTCTTGCCCACAGATCTTCTCCCTGGGATACTGTCCAACTGGTGAATGGCTGGCAGTGGGCATGGAGAACAGCAATGTGGAGGTGTTGCATGTCACCAAGCCAGATAAATACCAGCTACATCTTCATGAAAGCTGTGTACTCTCCCTCAAGTTTGCCCATTGTGGTAGGTATTTGCTTGTTTTGCCTGTAGATCTCATCTGTTTCAGTGTGCTGCTCTTCCCTAGTGCGGACTACCAATGCCAAAGTGTTGATTTCTTGCTCATGAATTTTTCAGAGGATTATAGAGGATAAGGTGGCTCAGTGTGGAGTCAAATGTAACGCAAGTGAGCTGTAACCTTAAAGAGCCTTTTTAACTCTTCTGTGCTCCGTTTATAAAACACCCATGTAACACCATTTGTAAAGAAAAATGAAACTCGATATTTTAATGGGGTGTGTTTTAGTTATGCGAGGCTTAGTTACTGTCCTATGGGTACTTTAGTAAAATAAATGAACTTTGCACGTTCGCAGTATTGCAGTGTGCAATGATACCTTTCTTATTGGACTAACAAAATATATAAAAGACAAAGACAAGCTTTCGAGAGTGAACCTCTCTTCTTCAGGTCAGAAGCAATACTAAATGATTGGGGAAAACAAATATATTTGCACGGAGGCTCTTCTACCGAGTTAAAAAAAAACAAAAAACTTTGGGGACAGTAGCTGGACATTACTGGCCTATCTACAATTGACTTAAGGCTTTTGGACTGAATATGGTAAAATCTGTGCATGGCAGGCTGACATGGGTTACATTCCTATTGCTTCCTGGGTGCCAGTCACCTCCTGGCTCACCAGTGATATACTGCTACAGGAGTCATATTCTTATATGCATGGTATGTGAGTGTAAAGCTGACCATACACTATGCTGGCGGCACCCTTTTGGCTGGGATCTCTCGATCAGCTGATCAAAGGAGCAGGTTTGGAAAATCTTCAAATGAAAAGATCCAGCAGCCAATCGGCTAATGGCTCTGTTTGGGTATTCTGACAGTGGCCTACAGTGAATAAACTTTTTTGCAATTTTAGCAGACTAATCTTCGCCTTCAATTCTACCACTGCAAAATAAAACTGCCTGCCTTTCTCTGTTTGTCTCATGCCCAGAGAGCAAGAGAGAAAATGTGTAGCTAAGGCACTGTGTTTTCTTCTCGGTTGTCTTTTTTGCTTGGTCACAGAACTTACTAATAACTGTAAACTGTATGACCTTGTAAAACAAAGAAGTACAAGTTGAGTGTGACTTTGTAAATTTGAACTTTCAGTAGGGATGTTTTGATATCTCTCATTTGTCAGATTTCCTCCACCTATTTTCCACTCGCACATTGTTCAAAGGTCAAGTTCGTACAAGAAATACCTGTATCACTATCATCATTTATTTGTTTTAGGTAAATGGTTTGTGAGCACTGGAAAGGACAACCTCCTTAATGCATGGAGAACACCTTATGGAGCCAGTATATTCCAGGTAAAGTTTGTCATTGGTGGTTACAATTGCTTAGGTGTTGCTATGTATTTTCTGTGCACAGGTAATATCGTTTTACGCAATCAGAATTAGACAGGAACATGCAGATCTGAGAATAGCAGGTGGTGTAAATCTATGGTTACAATAACATCATTGATTTATTTTTTTCATTCAGTTTTCGAGAAAAAAAAAGGGACAATCCTGACATGGTTGTAGATATTTTCTAACTTCTCTGAAAGTGATATGAAACACTTTTGATAGCTCCCTGTTATCACTTGCTTTTTACTGTACATTACATGATTGTCATAGTCAATGCTTGACTTGGCTGGATAACATGCAAAAAAACTGGATATGAACAAGGAGTTGTATTAATGGGATGAGTGATAGCTGTTACTAATGCCATTTTAATACATATCGTAGATCTGCAGCCACTGATAAGTTACCTCTACATAATTAAAAGCTGGAAGGACAAAGAGACAGTATTACAAATTTAAATTCAGCTCCTGATTACTTTCTTACGATTTTTCATAAATGCGCAAACTTATGAAATCAATTTTAAGTAATATCCGCTTTCCTGAGATATGCGCAGCTAAAAGTCTATTGATGGTAATGGTACTTTTTCCTCACTTCCAGATAAAGCTTGTATGTGTTTAAGCTAAGCGCTTCACTGGAAAACCATTGTCACTGGATATATGCTATTTATAAACTACATTGTGCTGTGGTGAGCAAGAAGATCTAGAAATGTAATACTTTAGAGCCCCACTAAGACGTCACTCAGAATGCTTTACGCCTTGTCAGTTAGAACAGAGGCACTGGTTTAATGCCTTACAACAAATCTAAGCGCTTGTAACGAGTAGTCTTATTACACTGTGTTTATGTATATAGAGATACAGAGATATTATTTTTTTTATTTGTCGAGTACATTTCTGATAGCCAAGTAGAATTAAAAAAAAACAAAAAACTTCTATTTAAGGAAACCATATTGGTTTTGGATGATTTTAATTTATTTCTAAGTGTATATATTTTTAGGGAAACCATAATGGTTTTGGATTCATTTTAATTTATTTCCAAGTATGTATGTTTTTAGATTTATACGTTTTTAAAATCCTATCTGAGGTTTGAAGCCCCATTAAAACCTTGGATGGATCCATCCACTGAGCTATTACTCATTCATGTGTGAATGAGTAAGAGCACCGGCAACCGCTGTCAGTAAACAGCGGGGGATTCGTTATGCAATGCTGGAAAGTGTTGATGAAGGAATCCGTTTTTTATTTTTTTCATTCAGGCCGTGGTTTGAGTGAAAGAAAAAGAACCATGTATACCCAGCTTAAAGGAATACTATGAGGTGAGTGATAATCACTCATCCTCCTAGTTCATTGGTTCTGCCAGTCAGCACTGGAGGATCTGAGCAGGGAGGGGGGAATCCCTGCACGGAGCGGTGACCGACAGTCATCGCTCTCTGCAGGGAGAAGTGAGCGAGCGACGGTATGTGTTCGCTCACTTCCCGATCTATTGAGCTGATGTGTGACAGTTTCATTGATGGGCAGAGCCAGCTGTCATTCACGCAGGTGGGTGGATCTCGACAGCATAGTCGGGATCCCTCCCGGCTGTGGTGCAATATACTGAGCTTTAGGTCACGGGAGGATGCTAGTACATGTCCTCCCGTGACCCTTGGAGAACTATGGGGTAAGTGTTTTTCCCCATAGCTCTCTTTAAGTGCTACTATACAAACCATGGAACTCTGACGTGACTTGCAGTATCTTTATAACAATTCAGGTCACATTATAATGTGTAAAATGACTCTATATGAGACAGAGTTTCTTAAGAAGTCTGTGTCTGGCCCTTAAGTTTCACATAGTTTTTACAAAAGTTCTTATTATATTATTAATAAAACTATTGGTTCTCTATTATTTTCATACATTTACGAACAGTCATCTGGCAGTGTGAGATATTGAAACCATGCATGCAGGTAGAGGAAAGAGTTACATTTGCACACATGCATTGATTATGTGAGATTGCTTGGTTAAATTAGGATGGCAAATAAGACATGAAGAAAAATTGTTTGACTAAAACATTTTAGTACCGCAGATCAGTTTTTCTTGTGACGTATGTCTGTTCAGAAGATTGCTGTACTAAGATGTGCACTATATTTCTTAGACAAGTCAATCTGCATGAAATTGAGCACTTCCAAAGAATACCATTTTATCTCTATCGGTTACCTTAACGCTTGGGCTACACATGCAGATTTTAGTAGCTTAATCATGCTACTAAAGTCTCATGAGATCATCTCTATTTATCAGATAACTTTTAATGTGAGCTGCCACATAAGAGACTTTCAGTAGTGTGATATAGAGATTTATTCTCCCACAATTGCACAATGCCACAAGTCACTTGTGTAGCAGAAATTATAAGTGCTCTCCTCTGCTTTCCTCTATAGCCTACAATGGAATTGGGAGATGAATCTCTAAACAATTGCTTAGTAGATTCTTGGGTGATTTTTTTTTTCCCCTCATATAGGTATACCCCATAGAGTTAAGTTTATGATGATTTCAACAATCTTCTGCATTAGCTCAACAGCATTTTTCTTTTCTTTTCAATATCCGAGATTAAGGGCCCATTCACAGTGGTTCAGTAACATGCATTGGTGCGATGCGGTGCCAGTTATTGATAATGGCACCCTAATGGATGTGCATTGTATCCCAACGCTACTCCCATGTGTTGTGGTGCGCTGCATCGTAAAACATGCTGCAGGTCCATTTTTCTATGCATTCTGATGCATTGACAGCCAATTTAAATCAATGCGTTGCCCTAACGTCCATGTGTATTAACTACTGTCATCGGTGCATCGCTTTATTTATATTTATAAAAACAAAATAAATTATAATAGAGATGTACAAATCCCAGGAGCTCTGTGTGCTCCTTACAAATGACAACTGCCTCCTAACTTTTGAATTTTTCTCTAGTCTTAGCGCTCGAAGCGTATTTGTACTTGTACCGAGTACTGTACTCGGTGCATCCCTAGTATTAACGCACCAGTGTGAAAGGGCCCTAAATATCACTCATGTGAGGAGGTATTTACTCATTGTATAGATGTGGTTTCATCACACTGTATATAAGATATTCTGCACAAGGGTATCAATGAATCTGTTATTACACTTAACATGGGTGCAAAAAATGAAAAAAGGGCCTCAGTCATGAAGGGGTTAAAGGGAAAAAAATGCCTTAAGGAAGAACTCCAGAAATGTAAAAAGTTAACCCTTTCACTCCAAAGGGTAACTGCTCATTTTTCTCTAGCGGCAGAATACAGAAGATCTACTCACCTGATCCTTAGTTCTGTGGCATTGAGGGCAGCCCACTACAAGGGTTAACTTTTTACTTTCCTGGAGTTCCTTCTTAAAAGAAAATACACATTAAGAAAGTCACCATGCATTTTATAATGTTGATCTTTAAAGTTTCAAGTACCAAGTGTTCCTAACGAGAGGTCCTATACCTATATATCCTATATACATCCGCATCTCCCCACCATTAGCTTGCTTATACACTTCTGCAGGTTTCCGGAAGCATATTTTGCCTGAGAGTCGTTTAATGTACTTTTCATTTTCCTAAGGTCTTACATTGTTTACCTGAGATAAACAAATCTGAAAATCTGGAGAAGTGACCTGTTTTAGAAGCAGATGTCTCTGCCTGTTCTTTGTCTTGTGTTACGTTTCTTGGGTAGAACCTCTTAACTCACTGTTCATTGTTTATTATTTCCCACAGTCCAAAGAATCTTCATCAGTGCTGAGCTGCGACATCTCTGCAGATGATAAATACATTGTCACTGGATCAGGGGACAAGAAGGCTACAGTCTACGAAGTTATTTATTAGAATCACATTCAGACTGCCATCAGGATGCTTTCTAATAGCACTTTTCTGTAAAATCACACCATCTTTTTTTGGAACCAAGGACCTGATCTACCCACCATACAAAGTTCCTGCTCTTTATTTCTTTGCCAAATGCGTTCCTCAGTTTCCTATCTTGTTGTAAATACTTCTACTAGGAACTTGAAACCAAATCTTCACATAAATGTGTGGAAGACACACGGGAAAAGTATACTTAATTCTATACATCGGGCTGAAATTCTTGGATTCTGTATTATAGTTGTAACATATTTATTTTGTGTAAAGAAGACTTTCTAAAATATGAACTGACTTTAGCAAAGTGGCCTGTCCTGGCTGCAAAAATGAAGGTGAGTTTGTTTAAATATGTAGTCTGTTGAATGTGCTGCTTCTGAAATACATATGTTTAAAGTGGAGCTTTACCAAAAACTAATTTTTGCCAAAATGCATGGTACTCAACAAAAAATAATTTTATGTCAGTGGTGTCTATTCTCACCAGAGCGATGCGTTACCTTGTTTTTTTTTTTTTTCTCAAATATGTTGCATTGTCTTGCAGTTTTCAGTCAATTAAATAAGGCTATTCCAAATTGCATTACAGTGCACCTGAATCCATATGGCAACATGGCTTAAATCAAACACGATACTGCTTGTGTCTTCATTGCATCTTGAGTGAATAAGCCCTTTGTTGGATGGTGTGTAAAGAGAGTTGTACTGGCAACACGGGCTCCAATATGAAAATCTGCTACTGTGTCTGCTTCCAAGCTGTCTTACAGGCTCCTCTATGGTTTTCTGGTGACATTCCTACCTACTTGTACACCGGCAAATCTCTCAGCCTCATTCAATAAATTGTTCTTATTCTAAAATGCCAATTCTTGCATATAGTAACCCACAGCAACCGATCAGCACTTATAATTGTGTATAATGTCTGCCTTCCTGATTAGTTGCTATGGTTTTTTGCCCTTGTGAACCAGAAGTCTTCATTGAATAAGGCTTGCGGTTTACTTTACCTTAAGCTTCGTAACTGCTTCCAATAACGGGTACTTTAAAGGGCGTGTTGGTGTCTGAGCGAGTGCCCAAAAATAAGCCACTTCTCATGGGCATTTAGAATTTTACACAGTCATTGTCAGTTTGCTAAACTACACCTCTACTGGCTATAAACACTTTCTATAATCGCCACCTCCTCAAACTGAAAGGAAATTGAGGCTGCCATTGCTGACCTTTTAAATATACTAGTTCTTTTTAATTGGTTGGGTGACCCATAGAACTGCATTGTAAGATCAGTAACGCACAGCCATGCAGAGCCTGCATATGTACTGGGCAAATATAATTGAAGATGATTTTTTATAAATGTGTGTGTATATACATACCAGAAAATGTAAAGACTATAATTCCCTTTATGAAGTAAAACCTAAGAACAAAGTAATGCATTGCAACATACCAGTCCTTAAATATGGTGGTTGTATTAGTTTTCTTTTTTCATGTTTTTCCCACTTTATTTTTACCTGGTGATCCTGTCACATCCTAACACATTTCCTGTCCTAAGGCGAACTCTTGTGCTGGCTGTACTGTGTCTCTTTGGAAGCGGCATTGTCACCCTGGGCTGCTTTCCTAAATTAGACTTCAGACACCCAGGGCTGTCCCTAGGGTATACAGGAGATTATATGTCCCTTTCTGGGGGGGGATGGGGGAGAATGTTGTGCTTGTTTGGGTGGGGAGGTTTGAGGGTGCTGGACCCACAAAACGCTGATCAGCAGCTTTTTCCCTTGTCCTACCCAGCTCACTGACATCACAAGTTGCCAGGAGCTCGGCAGGATGCAAGCCAGAGTGTCCCACTTAGCTCCAGGCAACCAGTGACCCCCGTGAGCTGGGCAGGAAGCCGGACCAGAATTTCACAAGAGTTCTTAGCACCCGGGAGACTGTGGCTGCAGCCCACCTCCCCAATGAGATGCCACCCGAGGCAACTGAGGCAACAGCCTCAGGCTGCCTCATTATAAGAAATGCCCTTCAAACACCTCCCCCTCTTCTGTAGTACTCAGATACTGGTAGCAAGTTACATTGCAGCACAAGCAGAGAACACAAAGTTATCCTCTCACATGTTTTTGGAACTTTTGTGAAGTTAAAAGTTCATAAAAACCATTTTCATAAAGATAATGGCTTAATTCCAACTTGGAACCTCAGAAGACCCCAATACAACAAGGCAAACTAGATAACCAATTTTCAAATACAGTCACCTACGATGTGTATATTTGCATAGATATTGAGGTGGTTTTACGTAATTTTCAGGCCTAAAATGTGGAATATAACATGGGTGCAAAAATGGAAAAAAGGGCCTCAGTCATGAAGGGGTTAAAGAGTCTGTCAATTCCAAACTGGCATTTTAGTTTTTGGTGGATTTGGAGAGTTTGAACCATGTGACCGTTTCTTGCATCTCCTCAGCAATTGTGTTGGTGAGATCTCTCTACTGTCAGGAATTATTGTATGGAGGTTTTGCTTTTGGGGTATGCAATTAATGTATCAGCCCCTGACTGACCCTTTTAAGCTGAACAAGCACTTGAAAAATCTTTTTCCTGGTCTGGAAGGAATCGGTTAATGAATCCCTGGCACCAGCTTTCTGTTTTCGCAGCCTTGACAGGCATTTTGCAGCTAAAAGTTTAAGTTTTGTTTTGAGACAGATGCTCAAAGTTGTTGATAATTTATTCAGTTGGCGCCAACCTTATTAGAAAGAAATGAGGGAGAATTAAACATCAAAGTTGCATTGGATCACATATGATATCTCTACCATTGTAGTTAGTTTAAAATGTATTACTGCCCTTTTTAACCACCTTAGAACATAATGCACTGCTTTCCTAGAACATACTTTAAAAAAAAGAGTCTGATAACCGCAGACATGGCGACAGGGTGTGGCGCTACAGGGCCAAATCATTATCGGGCCCTTTGAGCATCCAACCTTCACTTTGAAGGGGCTACCGGTTCCAGGTGTTTAGCAATAGGTTCAGCTTTACTGTCCTAGAATCAGTATGTCACGCATTAATTAGGATATGGCTGCATTGATCACATTTAACCATGCAGTTATTTTGTTTCTTGACGGGTCCCCTTTAAAGTGAACCTGTGGTGAAAGATGGAGAATTTTCAAGTGCCTTTACACCAACTTTGGTACACTACCCTCAAAATCTGGAGTCCTATATCTTTCCAGAATGGAAATGCTGCAGCACAGTATTTTCATAATGAGTTGATGGCTGTACCTGAACTGTGTGTGCTTACTGTTTTACAAATTTGCTGTGTTATGTTGCTTCTTTTTAGCAGCAGCATTGTGTGCTACAGCTATAATTAGGGTCTTTCCAGTGTCATGGAATTATAAACTAAAGTATATTTATCATGCATTTGACAGACCTGCAAACTGGCAGAATTAGAGTGTATGAACCATTAAATAGTCAATCTTAAAGGAGAACTATGAGGTGAGTGCTTTTCACTCACCTCATAGTTCTAGCCGACCTGTGACAATGAGACTGTCACAGGTCGGCTCAGTAGATCAAGAAGTGAGCAAACACATACCGGCGTTCGCTCACCTCTTGATCCTGTCACAGCTCTCTGCCGTGACAGAGGAGGGGATGGATTCCACCCTCCGATCCGCCAGCGCTGACTGGCAGATCGGACGGGGGAGGGGGCGTGTACAGCTGGCTCTGCCTTCAGCTGTCACTCACGCAGCTGGGCGGATCCAGACATAATTGTCAGGATCAACTTCATCTGCGGCGTCTCAGTATACCGCAAGCAGCTGCTCTGGGTATACTGCGGCGTCTCAGTATACTGAGCCTAGGGTGACGGGAGGACGCTAGTTTGTGTCCTCCTGTTAACCTAAGAGAACTATGGGGAAAAGCCTTAACCCCATAGTTCTCATTTAAGTAAAGGCTGAATTGCCATATAGTGTTATGATCTCTTAAACCAATCACGGGACTTGTCCGTCAAAGGCTATTCCCCATGTGAACTGACATGGCAAGGTGAAGCTAGGCCTGAGAAAGCAGCAGTATGTTCAAGAATGGTGTAAGGGTTATATGACAATATTTGCTTTCCACTTGGTATCCATTGATCAAAGACTTGACTGAGCAGCTAGATAACATTAGCCCCAATTGGGGACCAACATGTTTTCTGTTATATTAAATGTCAGTGGGTTACTGGATTTTAAATGGTTGTGAAAGGCAAAATTAGACGCAAACTGTGTATTCAGCTTAATAGTGACTACTAAAATAGTGCTGGGAGGACTAAAAAGCCTTTTCATACTGGCCTATGTACGCATCACATAGCCCATTTTGCTAATGTGCACTAAGTAGCTAACACAGACAAATATGTATGTAATCTGATCCCAGATCAACTATCTGCTGGTCGCTATTTGTTTGCCAATAATACGACTAGAAGCTCCTACTCCAGCTTTGATTAGAAGTGACACTAAACTCAGGAGTTGAATCTTAAAAATACATTTGCATACCTTAACTATTAATAAAAATGTACCTTATTTGTGTATCACTCAGCTGTAGATCCTCAAATCATCTCTGAATTGCTGCTGACACTGTCCTTCCTTCTGGAGGGTGGCTACTTTTGTTCCCCATGGTACCTGTGTGTTGTAAAGTAGCCACCACTCCAAGCTCACTCCTGGTGTTTGCTATTATACACATTTAACTAACCATAACTTTAGCTTTGTATCCAGCTTTTGAGCTGTTATCCATTTACTCTAATACAGTAACTCCTATTGTTTACTATGTTGACCTGAAGTTCCTGTTATCATTTGAGATAATTGATTGCTATTAGCAGATTGAGTGGCTTAGTTGCTCTGCCCAAAACCCTTGAACGTGTTCTGCTTCCTCATGTATTCTCCATATGTGGCCTACTTGTAAGAAGGCCCTTTGCAGGATTCATATTCTTAGTTTTGAAGGCCTCTGAGTATAACGCTTTAACCACTAATTCTTAGTGGGAATAATAGCAAGCAAAACAAAGACTAATTTGAACTGTCTAAAATGTTTAGCACACAAGCATAGAAAGTAAAAGGATTATATTTGTATCCGACAATAGTTCCAGCTCCTGACCTCTCTCCTCTTGACTAACCACCACAAATTCCCCTCTGGCCCATTCAATGTGCAGTTGGAAAAACCACTGCTGTGATGAAAGATTCTCATACTGGTTATTACAGAGGATTAGAGGCCAGCAGGGGCAGCTCTAGCACAAAGGCCACATTTCAACCATGCCACGCTTGTCAGATGGTAACTGTGTTATGCTGTATTTCCAAAACAAGACTGGAGCGCTAGGCTACAATTATGTAAATATACAGTCTTCATGATGTGTAATCATTTTTACCTTGTCAAAATATATTTGCATGCCGACAGCATTACCATAACTAGCAAGGGACAGCTTCCAACTAGGCATTATTACAAAACAATCCATGGACTTGGTAGGGTTTTTTTTCCTCCCAGTTTTTTTTTTCTTTTAACCACTTGAAGGCCATAGTGTTTCACCCCCTTCGTGGCCAGGCCATTTTTCAGTATTCAGCGCTGCGGTACTTTGACTGATGTTTATTCCGTCATGCAACGCTTTACTGAAACGATTTTCATACCATTTTTTGGGGACAGATAGAGCTTTCTTTTGGTGGCTTTTATTCACCACTGGGGTTTTTATTTTTTACTATATAACAAAAAAAAGTACCCTAAATTTTGAAAAAAAACATGTTTCCCTATAAAATGTTATGAAACATTTTTTTTCACCCCAATTTTTTGGTAAAATATAAAAGTCAGGGTCACGTCGGGTAAATAGACACTAAACATGTCAACCTTTAAAATTGCGCGTGCCCGCAAAATCGCAGAAAACGAACGCAGCCAAAATTGGCCATAGGCGACGCTTTAAACGTTTTTACCGCTCATCAGTTTAGTGTCATCAGTGATTGATGGCCCTAGAATTATTGTTCTCACTGCGACGTTCGCGGCGATATGTAACATGTGCTGCATAATGGGCGCAATCGTCGGTTTCGTACATAGGCGCACCCGACGCATGTTTGTGCGTGCATCTGGGGGGCGGGGGACTTTAAAAAAATGTTTGTGTTATTTTTTTTTATTTTTTTTAGCTTCTTTATTTTTTTTAGCTTCTTTATTTTTTTTAATGCTGTAATTTTTTTTTTTTTACTTAACTTTATTGCTATAACATAGGGGACTAAGGAATCCCCTATGTAATAGCCAGTTCACCAAACAGGTCCTCTTTATGGAGACATCAGGGGTCTCAAGACCTCTGATGTCACCTAGGGACCCCCACAGAAGCTGATGAAGCACAGATCTGCTCCATCAGCTTCTCTCCGGTGTTCTGCACCGGAGAGTGACACTGAATGCAGGAAGTGATGTAATATACATCACTTCCTGCATTCGGGGACAAGAAGAGAGATCAAAGGGATGATCAAGTAATGATCACCCCTTTGATCTCCTGTTAGAGCGTCGCCGTGCCGGTCCCAGCCGCACCGGCCACATCGGAACACGGGACCGGCAGCGGCGGCGAAGAGACGAGCAGGAGGATGGCGGCGCACACCCGCAGATCCTGCAAGCGATCGGGCGTCTCTAGAGACGCCTGACCGCTTGTATGTAAACAGCCATCGCTGGCTGTTTACATGCTGACGGTTTTCCCTCTCGTGTGCGGCGCTCAGCGCGGACACGAGAGGGGGGAGGGGCAGGACGTCTTAAGGCGCCCTCCCGCTCTGAGCAGACGTCCATCTGGCCGTTCACAAACAGCCATGGACGTAAGGTAGTTAAACCTAAGCATTAAAGTGTGAAGTCACATTTTATATATATTTTTTTTTAAACAAAACCTAGCTGGGGGTAAAGGGGTGATTAGAGAACTTGTGGGTAATATTACCCATTAGGTGCTTGAAGACCCCCCAAAAATATCTTCTGCAAGATCTGACTGGAAATGGTCTAATATTAAACGAGGGGTGCTATCCATTGAATGTTAGGAATGCATGTTGGGTGCAATGTGATCATCCTGCTCCTGTTCAACTATTCCCTTAAAGCCTTTTCCTTTATAGCCTTGCTTTCCTTGACCATCTGTTCAATGTTCCTCTCCTGCTGCCTCACCCTGTCAAACCTACTTAATTGAAAATAAGGATCCTTAAAAGAGAATTATAAGGCGAGTGCTTTTCACTCAGCCTCATAATCTGAGCCGAGCTGTGACAATGAAACTCGCACGTCGGCTCAGTAGATCAGGAAGTGAGCGAACACATACCGTCGCTCACTCACTTCTTGATCTATCCGTGGTGAGTGCCGTGACTGTCACTCACGGCTCCCTGCAGGGATTTCCACCCTCCCCTGTCCGATCCTCCAGCACTGACTAGCGGAACATAAGGGGGAGGGGGCGGGTACAGCTGGCTCTGCCTCTAGAAAGGCAGAGCCAGCTGTCGCTCACGCAGCTGGGTGGATCCAGCCAGCATTGTCGGGATCTGTTCCGGCTGCGGCGCCTCAGTATACGGCGAGCTGTAGCTCGCCGTATACTGAGCTTTGGGTGGCGGGAGGACGCTAGTTTGTGTCCTCCTGTTACCCTTAGGAGAACTATGGGGAAAAGCCCTAACCCAATAGTTCTCCTTTAACCTGGTGTGTTAACTTTCATTGAGCCTAATGACTGCTAAAGCGTCACTACTTTAGTCATTCTCCTCCTCTTGCCTTCTGATTGGAAAATGATGGAGCAGATTGACAACACCATCCTTGTTTTCTCACCAGTAAAAATTCTCCTTACTGTCAGGCTGAAAGCATTGTAAAAACAAAAATGCCAAGACTGACTGACTTTACCTCTCTTTGTGCCCTTAAGTTGTTTATATTAGATGGGTTTGCATTTCCATACAAGCCTATTGGAATGCAAAACCCACTTGAAGCAAGCCAAATGCTCCTGTCAGGCCGTGTTCACATCAAGCGCATTCCAGGTGCAGAGCAGTTACAGACCGAATCAAAACTGCGTCCAATGTATTCCAATGGTATTTTGGGCTCTAGTTCACACCGCAGCTGTCAGTTCCAGAGCATGTAAAAAATACTGCAGCAAGCCCTATTTTACCTGCTCTGGAACGCATGCAAACGCACAAAGCCTATTTTTAAATTTTTTTATTTTACCAAAAACGGCCCGGAAAGCATCAAAAACGCGGCACAACCCACTGCACTGCGTGTGCAGAAACTCATGCAGATCTGGTCTGCATTTGGTGTTAACAAACCCTCAATTAATGATTTCAGAAGCATCTCAAACTGATTCTGTTGACACAGACCCTTAGTCTGAGTGCTGATAATGTAAAGAATTATAGTAAGTTTTATAACATCATATTAGGGCTGTTTTTTCGATTAATTGAAAAAAATGTTAATCGATTAATTTCGATTAATTATAACGCACATACAGATCCAACTACATTGGCCTATACACATACAGCAGAGCAATGAAGTTATAAAATGAACTAGGATCACACTAATCCAGCGTCCATTAATCTCACGTGCCCCACTTAATATGGCCGCCACTTGAGTGGGGCAACTCAGAATAATAACGTGCTGGATTAGTGCGATCCTAGTTCATTTTATTACTTCATTGCTGTGCTGTATGTGTATAGGCCAATGCCTTGGCTGGCGCTCGTGCAGAACAAGTTTCTTGGACAACCCTCTTAGTTGTAACGAAAACGGAAGTCAGGCGGTCGCAGAACTCGATAAGTTCTCAGTGTCGACAGATCACCGGCCCAAGTGGCTCCGTCGGCTAACAGACATCGACGTCACAGGCCTCCTCCCCCTTCCCTTCGTTAGCCGACGGACCTACTTGGGGAAGGGGGGAGGAGTCCGGTGACAGTATGTGACATGGGGACCTTAGATTGTAGGCTTCTTGGACAGGCACTGATGTGAATGTGCAGTATGTAAAACCACAGCATTGTCAGCACTATAGAAGTTATTTATTTAAACAGCTTCATTACTTCTCTGGAAAAGCGTACCCTTTTTATATGTATGAGTACTAGTTACCCATAAGCATTTAGCCCACATTATTTAACAGGATAGTTTGGGTATGAATTAAAGATCCTCCCTGTACCACAGCTATGAACAAAAACTGTAATACCTAAAGCAGTGGAAGTGGATGATTTCATTTATTTTAGCTCTACATCTAAATTATCTAAAACATGTCACTGGGGGCTTGTGGCATGAAAATGCAGTGTCACTCACCCGTCTTCCGGGAGTCCCGTCGGAGTTTCGGTGACGTCACAGACATCGACGTCGCCGGACTCCTCCCCCCCTTCCCTTCGTTAGCCGACTGAGCCACTTGGGGAAGGGGGGAGGAGTCCGGTGACGTCACCGGATCTGCAACGGGACTCCCGGAAGCCGGCGGAGAGGTGAGGTATTTTCATTAGTGATCAAAAAAATTTTAATCGATCAAAAAGATTAACGATTAATCGAGAAATTAATCCTTTCCGCAGCCCTACATCATATGCATGTTTTTTTTTAAGTTGTGTTGAAAATTAATTTATTTGCACTTCAGTTGTATAATTGTATTTCAGTTGTATAATTTTATGTATGGATGTCAAAACAAGATCTTGTGTGAAATATAGTGATTTGATGTGTAAGTAAATAGCTTCTCATTATTTTGCAGACAAAAATGGACCTTCACCCCAAGTAATTCAGCATTTTCCCTCCTGGATAGTTTACAGCATGGCCAGTTTCCACAGGAATTCTGTTGTACTCGTCATTACTGGTTTTCCAAATGAAACCTGTCAGAGCAGTCCCAGGAGGAGAATTCTCACCATTGTTCCACCATCAACACCACCACCAAATGATACATACGGAGATGTAAGCGAATGTGACAATTCCATGGAGGGAGTCTTCATTTCAGGCCTTCTCGTCAGATATTAGAGACAAACTGAGCCGCTATGCCTCAGACAATACTTAAACTTTTTATGTCATTGTTGCTGTTTAATTAATATGTGATTTCTTTTTGTATTTTTACCTTTTTTTGTTTTGTTATTTTAAATGCTTTAAAATTCTTAAAGTCTGTGGATCTGCTGATGTACAGTGCCTTTGCTGCTATGGATCAAAATCAAAAGGACATTGTAGATACATTTTACCGTATACGTAGAAATGACTTAATTTCCTACTAGAAAATGAATCAATACTGAAAGTTGGACTGTTCTACTGAACTTGCAAAATGTGGTAGCAAAAAATGGTGTTTTCAGTACACAGTGTTTGATGTCATTAACAGTTTCGTAATAATCTACAGTGTAGAAAGATTTTGATACTAAATTGTGTCATTGTACATAATTATATTACATTGTTGACCACAAGTACATATATTATACTAGATTGTTTGTGCATTCAGACTTTTAAGCATTAAACTTAAGTAACTTCTAATATTTCTGTGAGCTTGTGTTTGTTAGCAGAATTAGTTTTATAATTAACCTCCTTCAATTAATTAGTCATTATACTGTATCTTTTGGACACGTAACAGCACTGGAAGATTCACCCATAAATCCTTCACTAATTGCACTTTTTTTTTTTTTTTCCTTTGACATTATCTGGAACATCTCCCAGAGAAATTTTGGTCTTAATTTTTTTAATTAGGCTACATCATTAGAGTCCATCTGGACACTGCAAAAGCCAGTCATTCGTAATTGTTGAAGGGGTTGAAAACGTTCGGTGACAGAAGGCATAAGTCGACATAAAAAACTCAATCCCAGTCACTTTTATACAATACAGTTATTTTGCCTCTTAAAGTATTTTGAGAGATGCTATTATGACTTGTGCTGCCAGTACATCTACTTCATTGAAAAACACACAGCATACAGTATCAAGTCTACTTTGTTGGTCTAAAAAACAATAATTACCATACAATGCTATGTTTATAAAACTTCATTTCTGCTCTGAAGTGATTACAATTGAATCTACTGCAGAAGTCTTTATATTAGGCTGGATTCAGATTTTTTTAGTGCATTGTGTAACAGCAACCTAATAATTTTGGGCTGCCAGCATACCATGACATTCTGATTATCCACTCGTTGCAATGTGCTTAAATGTGAAAATAAATTGCACTGCCCAGCTTAAACACAAATTGGTGCAACAGAAATTTGTAAATCTGGCCTTAAAGAAGAACTCTGGGCTGATAAAAAGTTAACCCTTCTAGTGGAATTGCTTGTTACCTGATCCTCGATCCTATTTGGCTGCTACACCGGTCCCCGCAGCCTTTACTTCCCTGGGCTTCGGTGGTCTTTGCTGACATCCAGTCCATTGATTTGCATTATATGTGAGGATGCTAAGAGATATTCCACAACCGGAGCAGAGTAGGAGGGAACTGAGCAGTCGCTGCTGCAGGACTGAGGTTCGGGTGATTTTATATCCCTTTTTTATATCCCATTTTTTTTTTCTTTTAGACCCTAGACCAAAACGAGCACTTGACCCCGGTGCGTGGGTGCGTATTTTTACTGCCTGGAGTTCTTTTTTTAAAGTGTAACTAAAGTTCTGAAACAAAAAAAACGTTGCTGTCACGTAAACTTTTATCGCAAAATAGACTCTGTCTCTCCTCCAATAAAAGCTGTTCTCCTGCAAGCAATGTTTCTAATGGATGTATACTGAGCCACGCATGCGCACATCAATATACATCCTGGGCATGAATTAACTACTATGCACAGGCTGAAGTTGTCGGAGATTGTGGCCATCACACCAATTTAGCTCAATTAAATCCAAATTACACTGCGCTCAAGTGAATGATCTATATAAAATGTTTTTGTTTATTCAAATCTGACAAACCACTAACTTCAAAAGTGGGATATAATAAAGTGATAAATATCAGCAAGAAAATAAAATCTCACCAAAAGATATAAACCCGTGAGTACACAAGTTGCATGTGAAAAAAAAACAACAATAAAAAAAAGGATAAAGTATCATGGTAAATGTCCTTTAAAAAATAAAGTTAAAAGTGATAATCAAAAAGTCAATATGCCAATATGTCCATATGTGAAGATTATAATGTCCCGTGCGTCTCAGTGCTCCATGTGAATTAACAGAAAAGGTCCACACTCACTAAATAGCCTTTGTAAACTCGCTTAGGCTATATATTCAACTGTTGGTCTGCCTCTCAACAATCCCTGTAAGATGTTCAGCAGCACCACCTTCTCCGGCTCTAAACGGATATAAAAGCCCGACCACTTCAGGTCTCCGCATAAAGGAGATCCAGAAAGTGACCAAAAATAGCTCAAAAGGAATAAATAGGGACATTCATAGTGCAGTATGTCCAATAAAAAAAACTTGATTAAAAGGTTAAAAATACTCAAGAGCCGAGAAACAAATCACATAAAAACACTGCACCAATGTGCTCCTTCTATGTAAAGACTAAGGTTTAGTGATCCCCACGTACACCCGCTCGTCTACATGTTTCGTCATAATACTTCATCGGGACGGCGTGCATGTTGAGATTTTATTTTCTTGCAGATATTTATCACTTTATTATATCCCACTTTTAAAGGTAGTGGTTTCTGAGAAAAATACGCCATAGACAAAACTTGTCAGAGCGCAGTGTAATTTGGATTTCATTTCAAACAGTACAGCTTGGCCCAGGGCACACCACTGGACAACACAGGTAAACTGTATAGCTTTGTCCAGGGCACACCACTGGACAACCCTGGTGGTGTACCCTGGATCAAGCTGTACAGTTTACCTGACAATACAGGTAAACTACAGCTTAGTCCAGGGCAAAACCATTGGGCAATAAAGTAGTATTATTTCTATGCTCTTCCGTATACACAAAGAGAGTTCTTTAAAGAGAAAGTGGGGTTTTAAAGGCACCGGATGAATGACAACTCCAAACAAGAAAAATATATAAAAAATATATTTTTATTTAATATAAATCTTAAAAAGAAAGGCTTAAAGCCAGCAATAAAAGTTATTTAAACTAAATAGATGGTCCCTACACAGCTCTTTCCACATAACACAGTACCTCTTCATTAACAAGTCAACATGATTCACCCTATGTTCTTATATACACATGATTTGGGACTGCAGTGCCAATGACCAGATTAACATACTGACATATAGAGAGGCCCTTGACAGATTTGTTCATAGGGCTATGGAGTGCAATATTGTTCTTCGCTATTACTGCTTTGGGAACAAAGTGTGGCCCTAAGAACAAAACATGATTTAATTGGTGGTGGAGAGCATCTAAGCAAGCATAGTGAAGTATAGAAACCAGTGTTGATTCAAAATGGGAATCCACATGCTATCTCATCCCAAGTGATGGATTTGATGTCTTTGTCCACAGTAATGCTTAGTCTAGTGTCCACTATGTATAGGTGTTTAATTCTGTGGGTAGTGCTTGAGGGGTTGGGAGGTGGAGCAGATATGTTCTCCACTAACGCCAACCCACAAGCGACTTGTGGCCACTTTAAGAAAAAATGCCAAGGTATTCACAATGATTATCGGAGATCACATAGTTTGGGACACATGATTAAGGCATATTGCAGATAGTCATGATTATATCGAAGAACAGTGCAGTTCACCATTAGATTACAAGCATATATAATACTTAAGTTAATTCATTATGTGATGATAACAAAATTTTATAAATAAATAAGAAATACTGTAATACAAAGGAAATGTATGGTCTATGGTGAGCAGGTTGGATATTCCTGCCCTGCACCCAGTTTGACTACCATAATAGACTGTATGTTGGATTAATATAATCACAAAATAGTGATAGTGCTTGTGGAGTTCAATCAAGTAGTAGGACCAGAGTGAGGACAACAATTTCCCACTATGTCATGGTGTCAAGGGCCTAGGTAGTGATCATGTAGTCGATGGTAACTGCTAATGAAGGGTGGGGGTGGGAAAGAGCAGCTTCAACGTTTCGCGCAACTCTGCGCTTCTTCAGGAGTGGAAGGGAGATATCTGCTAGTTTTGCCCATGCAGGTATATGCGTGTGTTCCCAAGCGAAAACCGCCCGGACGGCAAGTCCCATGTGGTCCTTCCCAGTGGGCCAATGAGGGGTGAGAGTCAAGTGACCCCGATTTCGAGCAGGGGGCAGAAGGCAGTCGGCGCAGTAAGGGTCTCGGATGGATATGTTCCGGTCACTGCCTTAGTCACGAGAAAAAGAGACTAGAGCGCCGTCTCGTCTCTGCTCCTACCGCGGGAGAGACAGTTTTGCCAGACGCCTCCACGCCACCAACCACCAAGAACGCCGCCTCGAGGCCGCATGCCTATGCGTGCCACAAGTGGCCACAAGTCGCTTGTGGGTTGGCGTTAGTGGAGAACATATCTGCTCCACCTCCCAACCCCTCAAGCACTACCCACAGAATTAAACACCTATACATAGTGGACACTAGACTAAGCATTACTGTGGACAAAGACATCAAATCCATCACTTGGGATGAGATAGCATGTGGATTCCCATTTTGAATCAACACTGGTTTCTATACTTCACTATGCTTGCTTAGATGCTCTCCACCACCAATTAAATCATGTTTTGTTCTTAGGGCCACACTTTGTTCCCAAAGCAGTAATAGCGAAGAACAATATTGCACTCCATAGCCCTATGAACAAATCTGTCAAGGGCCTCTCTATATGTCAGTATGTTAATCTGGTCATTGGCACTGCAGTCCCAAATCATGTGTATATAAGAACATAGGGTGAATCATGTTGACTTGTTAATGAAGAGGTACTGTGTTATGTGGAAAGAGCTGTGTAGGGACCATCTATTTAGTTTAAATAACTTTTATTGCTGGCTTTAAGCCTTTCTTTTTAAGATTTATATTAAATAAAAATATATTTTTTATATATTTTTCTTGTTTGGAGTTGTCATTCATCCGGTGCCTTTAAAACCCCACTTTCTCTTTAAAGAACTCTCTTTGTGTATACCATTATTAGGGGTGTGGCACCCAATATCCAGATCCAGGTCAAAAAAACATCTCTATTCAATATGCTCTTCCGTATAGAGTAAGTGCATGCTCACGATGGAGACATTGTCTCGGTAGGTCCCCTGTCTCTGACGTGAGTAGGCTGGTCAGGCTAAGCTCCAGGAGCTAAATCATTTACATAGGTTACTTGACACCATTACTCCCTGTTGCCACAGGTTTTTACTGTGGAAGGGGTAACCCAACTGCAAACTGCAGTGACTGTAATCAGAAAATGCCATGCCATGTCTGCAGCCTAGAG
>NW_017307924.1:63806-67837 GCF_000935625.1 Nanorana parkeri | reverse complement strand
GTATTTAGAGGACCCAAACAATCAGTGGTTAGAAGCCCTTTCTAGATTTTTTTCAGGTGTTCACCAAGGTACTAGCCCCAGCATTAGCCCTGTTTACCTTCATTGTAGGATACTTAGACAACCTCCTGTTGAGGGAACAGTTGATGCAGGCACTGTTAGACAATGTGGCTTGTACTGCCCAGGCATTAGAGCGGTTCATGTGATTCCTGAAGATTCAGAAATTGTTGCTGGAACCGACTTATTGTTTGGAGTATCTGGATCTAGTCCTATACACAGTTCAGGCCAAAGTGTTTACTCCTCAGGAGAAGCTTTCTGACTCTCCCATCATAGAAGCTCTTCAGTCCAGGAGTTGTCTGACTCTGCACTTTGTCATGAGCTTCATCCCCTTACAGCTACCTCCTCATGTATCACTTTTTGTAAGCCCTCAGGGGTAGGGCCCTCCTTACCACCTTGTCTTGAATTGTATTGTGATTGTAATGTCTTCCTTACATTGTAAAGTGCTGTGCAAACTGTTGGCGCTATATAAATCCTGTATAATAATAATAATGAGATTCCTGAGTATGATAGCTATGGGCAGGGCCCAGTTTCACTCCAGAACATCTATACAAGGAGCTAAAATAAACAGTTGGGATAAGGAACCCATCAAACCTTCAAACAACTAGAGAAGTTTGCTAAAGAAGTGTGGGACAAATTGCTTGTTAAGAAGTGATGTATTATTCAGAGATATAGAAGGTGCCCATTTGCAGTTACTGCCTCAAAAGGATGTGCTACAAAATGGTTTGGGGTACCAATAATTATGTCTATGCCATTTTCAGTTTTTTTATGATTTACAAGAATATGTTCAGTCATAAAGGAAAAGCAAAGCCTCTTCTCAACGAAATATGGATAAAGAATGGTGGATGCCTTTAACTTTTAACATCTTTCACAATACACTGAGTGGCCAGATTATTATGACCCCCCCCCATCAGTACTTCGTTGGGCCACCTTTTGCCTTCAATACTGCGGTGATTCTTCTTGGCATTGACTCCACGAGATGTTGAAAGGTGATGCGAGGAATCTGACGCCATGCCTGATGAATAGCACTATCCAGTTCTGTGAAATTTGATGGTTGTGGATGGATCCCGTCATCTACGTCAGGATCCGCTCCGGCTGCGGCGTCTCAGTATACCGCAAGCTGTAGCTCGGGGTATACTGAGCTTAGGGTAACGGGAGGACGCTAGTTTGTGTCCTCCCGGTGCCCTAAGGAGAACTATGGGGGAAAACACTGACCCCATAGTTCTCCTTTAAATCGCGTTGTTTACCCATATCTTCAGAAAAAAATCACTTCTACTGTCGTGGTAAACTACATGCTTCCCTATTTATAATGGTCTGGCCCTCTAGCAACTTTAGCGCAAAATTATAGCTAATTTGCCTACAAACGCTAGGTGGTCATAATAATCTGGCCACTCAGTGTATATTGGGATTCATTGGGAAAAACTGGAGGAATACCAATACCTTTGACTGCAACTCTAAAGAAGTTTGTATATATTTATTTGTTATGGACTAAAAACATTGTATTTATTAAGCAGGTACTATAAATATAAGAACTAGTGCATATTAATATTCTGTTCTATTTTACAGCCAGCAGGTAGATTTAGATTATTTTTCAAAAGTTTTCCAGTTTCTTCATCCAGTGGGGGGATAAGAACTTGACAGACGTTCTAGCACTTACTGTATGTACTTCGCTCACAACTAAAAACGTTTGGGTTAGCGATACATTTTGATCTGGCAGCTGTGTGACTTTTATCCTGGATACAGTATTTTGCTTTCATTTAGACATGTCTGTTCACCACACATTTCCTTTCCATGTGCTTTTTGTAAAGTTACAAAAATGTTTTTTCTGCAATGGCTTTATTCTTGTCACTCTTCCATAAAGCCCATCTTTGTGCAGCATCTGGGTTTCTTGTTGCCCCAGTTTACCCACCTCAGCTCTGGCTTCCTAGTTGCTTCTCTAACTAATGCCTCCCTTGTGTTGTCCCTAGGTTTTGATGCATGGCTTTTTCTAATATCTAGATTATTATTACTATAATTTCTAGAATTTGCCATATTATTTGCATTTATATTATTGTATTTAAAAGAGCTCTGGCGACGTGAGGTTTGGGCTATTTTTTTTAGAACTTCAGAACAAACCTGAAACAACTGTATTCAACTCTTAGATCATGTGACACTTTAGTTGATTACTGGTGCACTCCATTATGCTGTTTATGTGACTTCTAATGATGTCTGGTTACCATAGAGCATATTTAAGTGTAAATACTAATGCAATCAAGATTTTTCTGATTTCTATTTGTAAATACTGTGGAAACTATGTAGACTGTTTTTATTTTCTGTTGCAATATTTTTATTAGAGTTTTACAGGGGTACAGTAAAATACAATACAATACAGATATTCTGACTCTGCTATGGGGACCATCTCATGGGGGTGAGTAAGAAACATACAGAAGTCATCCTATAGGATGGTTGTCAGGTGTGACTCACATTCCCACTCCTCATAGCTTCCCAACCTCTGGGTACCTGGTCGGTTAAGGCTAACTGGATGTCAGTGCCTAAGGGATGACGTAGCCAGAGGTGTTATGGAGAGTCAGGATAAGGCAATCAACGAAGACGGGAAAGGGGAAGACAGGGTGGGGTGGATCAGGGGGGGTTGGGGGAGGGGAAGTTGTCCCCGTCGGCTGCGTGTGAATCGCGGCTCTTTCTGCCTCCTGGATCGCCGCATCACGCTCCGCGTGTGGACGAGTGTTGTGTCCGGGGGTTCCGGTGGCTGGATGGTCGGACAGGTAGGCTTATGGTGGCTTTTGTCTGCTTTCCAGGGGATCGGTGGAGCGGAGCTCACTCAACCAGCGGCCATCTTGGTCGGCAGCTCGCCACGCCCCCCCGACTGTTTTTATTTTCAACAATATGATGAACAGGTGAGGCACCACAGATTTTTAAAGCAGACTCGGGTACTACAGAAAACACTTTTACTTTGATTGTTACATTGCTGAGCTGCATGGATTCAGACCACTGAACTATGCTCTGTGTCTCGAAACTGTAGAGTATCATTTAACATAGCAGAACCCAGAATCAATTAGTATAACTGTACATGTAAAAAAAATAATATTGGTTTGATGTAATAAAATCCAGTAAGCCATGTTTTTTTAAGTAGGTGGTAGTAAATATTTTGGCCAAGCTGCCCTGTAGTGGTAATTCTAATATACACAAGATTGGGCCCTGAGGTCATATTGGTTATTTATACATAATACAATAATATAATATGGGTTCATAGATTCATGGCAGCCACTATGATTCTATAACATCAGTCATTTATAACCGCAATCTTGTTTCTTGTAGGGCTAGTCTAGACTTTACTCAAGACTGGGTTTATGCACAGCCAACATAGACCATGGCCTAAGGTGTCAGGGCTGGCAAGGCTATTACACAGTCACCCACACATAAGGTGTAGGATTGTAAGTAACCCATTCTCCATACCCCCGCAATCATCTGTGGAACTGTGCCAGGAATGCAGCACAATCCTGGCATTGTGTGAGACGCTTGTTCCAGCACCAATCTTGAACTCTTTGTACAAACTATCCAGCAGAATCATCTCCTGCCCGACAGTAGGTGCACAGTCCTGGCAGCATGGGATACAGATTGTAATGCAAAATAGGCTGTGAGCTTTACCACCAGTAACCGCCAATGCGCCCACACACTGACTACTAGTATCTCCCTCAACCCACACTGACCACCAATGTCCCCCTCCACCCACACTGAAAACCAATATCCTCCTCCACTCACACTGACTACCAATGTCGACCTCCACCCACACGGACCATAAATTTCTACCGCCACCAATGACCCCCATTCATAGTGAATACCAATGTCCTCCTTTACCCACAATGACCACCAGCTTCTGCACCCCACCCACAATGACCACCAGTGCCCCCTGCACACTCCTCCCCACATCTTTTTTTTTTTTTTTTTTTTTTTTAAACTTATCCCTGACATCAGGGGCT
>NW_017307924.1:57446-63783 GCF_000935625.1 Nanorana parkeri | reverse complement strand
TGCCCCCCCCTCCCCCCACCTTTTTTTTTTTTTTTTTCTTCTTCAAACTGATCACTGACATCAGGGCATTCTCTCCTCCCAAGGACACTGACACCAGGAATTGTTTTCCATCCACTGATAACCAGCGGCTGGCATTTTTTCCAAACAAACTATAAAATCATAAACAAAAAATTAACTTGTGTGGTTCTTCAAACTATTTAATTTTGCTCGGCATGGTACTACGACACCAATGCACACACAAATAAGGCCCTATTCACACCTGTAAGTTTAGGTGCAATTAGGGATTCCTGCGTCAGGAACTTGCATTTCCCTGCAACAGGAATCCCTAATCTGGCATTTACAAGCAGCAGCTGTCACCCATTCAAGGTAATGATCAGGTGACGGCAGCTCCATGTAAACGCCTGCATAACGCATGTAATAGGTGATATGATTACATGCAGTTAGAAAACACTTTTCCTGGCTGCACAATCAATGCGTTCAGGGAGAGTGATTGATTCCTAACCAAATGTAATCATATCACATACCATTACATGCGGTGTGCAAGCGTTTAATTGCAGCAGCTGTCACCTGATCATTGACTTGAATGGGTAACAGCTGCTGCTTGTAAATGCCAGATTAGGCATTCCTGCTGCAGGAAAATGCAAGTTGATGATGCAGGAATCCCTAATTGCACCTAAACTTACAGGTCTGAATGGAGCCTAATAGGGCCCCCCTATACACATAAAAAAATACTACCCCTGTACATATAAAATAATGCACATAAAAAAATAAGACTCCCTCACATATAAAATAACGCCCCCCACCACCACCACATGTAAACAATATACACCCCCCCCACATATAAAATAATACACCCCCCATACACATAAAAAAAATACACCCCCCCACATCCCCTCCCATACACACAAAAAAATACACACCCCCCACATATAAAATAATACAACCCCCTCCCCGCACATAAAATAAAATAAAGAGCCGCCTCTTCTGCTTACCTTTTTTGCAGTGAGGAGGCACAATCTATCCCTGGTGCTGTAGTTGGTGATTAGTGAGGTCTGCTTTCGGCCGGAGCTCATAACTGAGCTCCAGCGAAAGGATCTGAGTGCCAGCGGTGACGGGAGCAGCCCTGCGGTCTGCATCCGACAGATTTGCAGACTGTGTAGCTGCTCCTGCAAGTCAGGCCACATAGTATCGGCTCGCGGGCCGGTACTTTGAGACCACTGGTTTAGACGTAGTGGTTAGTTTGAGGCAGGATAGGCTTCCCTGAAGAGATGAGTCTTTAGGGATCGCCTAAAGGCAGACAGAGTAGGAGATAAATGAACAGGCTGGGATAAGAAGTTCCAAAGGATGGGAGAGACTAGAGAAGTCCTTGAGGTGAGCATAGGGGGAATTGACAAGGGAGAGAGCAGGAGGTCTTGGGAGGTGCGGAGGGGACGGTTAGGGTGATACTTTGAGACAAGGTTGGAGATACAGCCGGGGGCAGAGTTGTGGATGGCTTTGTAAGTGTTGTTAATATTTTGAATTTTATTCTTTCCTTTAGGCGATTGGAAGCCAGTGTAGGGATTGACAGAGGGGGGTTGCAGACACTTAGCGGTTGGTTAGGTGATTAAGTCTAGCAGCAGCACTCATGATAGACTGAAGGAGAGATAGCCTGTGTAAAGGTAAGCCAATGAGGAGGGAGTTGCAATAGTCGAGACAAGAGATAACAAGGGAGTAGATGAGTAATTTTGCGGTTTCATTGGTGAGGAAGGGGCATATTTTGGAGATGTTGCAAAGGTGAAGGCAGCAGGATTTGGATAGTGATTGGATGTGGGGCAGAAAGGTGCAGTTGGAGTCAAGGATCACACCTAGCACCTTGGCATGGGGGGAGGGAGGGACAGTTGTGTTATCAATCCCAATGGAAATGTTGGGGGAGGGGGGGAAATATAATGAAAGATTGAGTTTTAAAAAGTGTTGTCACATCCACACTGATATGTCAATTAGTAGGTTAGTGACGCACAAGGACACTGAGGGGGTGAGTTGTGGAGAGATGCAGTATATTTGAATGTCATCGTCTTGGAGATGGTATTGGAAGCCATGCAAGGTTATCAATTGACCAAGGGAGGAGGTGTAAATAGAGAAGAGAAGGGGTCCAAGGACAGAGCCTTGGGGAGGACCCCTACAGAAAGAGGAAGATGAGAGATAGATTTGTAGGTGACACTAAAGGAGCCCTTAGATCGGTAGGAGGAGAACCATGGGAGAGCAGAGACTTGTAGGCCAAGTGAGTGTAGTTTTTTGAGGAGCAGTGGGTTGTCAACTGTGTCAAAAGCAGCAGAAAGGTCTAATAACAAGAGTAAGGAGTAGTGGCCATTGTTTTTAGCAGTTAGTAAGTCATTAGTGAGCTTTCAGAGGGCAGTCTCAGTGGGGTGTTGAGGTGAAAGCCGGATTGTAAGGGGTTGAGGAGGTTATCAGGGAGGTGGTGGCTAAGGCGGTTTTAAATAAGGTGTTTTTGGAGGTGATTGGTCAGAGATTGTTAAGGTTGGTGGGGTCCATTGAGGGTTTTTGGGGTATTGGGCTGACCGGTGCATGTTTTAGAGTGGAGGGAAAGATGCCAGTAGAAAGGGAAAGATTGAAAATGTGAGTAAGAGAGTGTAGGATAGAGCAAGAGGGTGACCGGAGTAGTGGTGAGGGAACTGAGTCCAGGGGGCAAGTGGTGGGTGTCAGAAAAAAGCTTTGTAACCTCCTCTGTGGTGATAGGGTCAAAAGAGGAAAGTAATAAGTGTGATGGTGGGTCAGGTACATTAATAGGGGAAGGTGACTGGACAATGGAGATCTCTTGCCGAATACCATCTATCTTATTTTTTAAATGAATGGCAATGTCCTGGGCAGTGAATGAGTTAGTGGGTGGAGGTGGTAGTAGAGAGTTAAAAGTAGTAAAAACTGGAATGAGAGTGTGTTAATGAGAGTGACAAAATAAGTGTGTTTGGCAGCATGGAGGAAGGAATTATATTTTAGGAGGGCAGCTTTATACATGGTGAAGTCTTGGAGAGACCTACAGGGTTATTCATAAAGAGTGAAGAGTTTGGAGAAGGCAGGAGAAGTGAACAATCTAGGACAACATAGCTGAACTGGAAAGTGAGCTGAATTGTAGAGTTTTTCCGAATCGGCTATTTTGGCCTAGATTGTTCACTTCTCCTGCCTTCTCCAAACTCTTCACCCTTTTGTGAATAACCCTCATAGTTTTCTGCCACAGTCGATCAAGAGCATGGCTATGTCTTTTCATATTTCTGATATATGGTTTAATTATAATATTGAGAGCACTCAGTAGCTGTGGTTGGCATGACTTTAAAGAATGTTTGTTGTGCCAAGAATGTAGCTAACTGCTTTGGAATGTTAGTATGAGCATTATGGTAAAGTTTGAAGAGAGCAGGCAAATGCTTCTTGCACAATGCTAAAATGCTACATTACTATGTTTTTTGGAAACTCACTAGGAACTATTATTTATCTGACGACCTTGAAACACTTGTGAGAATCCTTCAGAAGCATGCATGCTCATTAAGGTTCTAATACAAGTGCTTGAACTTTCCATGCTTGCGGTATGGCACGTATTGACAATCACTTCATTTTGCTGCCCTCTGCCCTGCCACACTTATCAATACCCACAGAAACACTGTAATAACATTTTCAATAGTTTGCCACCAGAGTTCCAAAACCATCACATTTGCAAGTTCACATATTAGTCTATATTTAATAAGATATCTGGTAGTCTTATCATAAAGGGAATGCATTTAAAATGATGTTGGATAGCTATCATCTCTTTAGGTGATCCTTCCTAATCTCCATTCTGCATTGTACATGTATTGCTTTATATATACTTTATTACATTCTTGTAAAGCATGCAGCATATTGATAGATCTAAATAAATAATGCACTCATAAATTCTATTTTTTGTAATAGTATGAAATGTTAGACGTCAGAGAAACTGTTCAATCCCCATAAATAATGCATGAAATAAAAAAAAAAATGTGCTAAACATTGCAGTAGGAGATAGTTTAATAAATGCTCACACTTACAGCAAGCACTCATTCTAGAACAGTGAACTGTAGGAGATCATTCTTGACAAGCTCTTAAATAATGCACCTGTACTGTCTGTTTCCTGACCCAAGAGCAAGTGAAAACAACCTCTGAGATTTCCTGTTTCTTCTGCTATTTGGCATACAACACTTCCACCTCACATCCACTATTATCTTAGAATTACGTGTCAGAACTGTCAAAGCTGAACTCCAGGCGAAAAGCTAAATACACAGCTGAAATACACGTACGTGAACAGTTTGACCTGCCAAATCATAATTGTGTTCAGCCAGTCTTGTGATACATGCACTCATACCAAACAGCATAGTGACTTCTGTTTCATCTTCTTCAGGTAAGAATTACAGCTTGGTCACCAATCTGTCCTCAGCCTGTAATTTGACAATAAAGTAGAAGAGGCACACTGATGAGGTCATTACTCTGCACTAGTCTCTTGTTAGCATTTTCAAGCTTTTGAGTGACAGCACTGTGTGAAGTAATATAATTATGACCAGCTTAGAGCAAGTGCAGGGGATTACAGTACACTTTTAGTTATTTATGCAAGTTCTATTTAACAATACAGTACATTTAAAGCAACTCTGTCGCAAATATGAAAAAAAAAACTGCTGACCGCTATAAAATGTACTTGATATAGATGTCACCATCACACCAGGATAGAGTTTCAAAATCATTGAGAATCCATTTTATTGATGGATGTCACTCAAGCGCTTTCAGGGCCACACAGGGTCCCCTCCATCATGCTTGTCATTTCACATCTATATCAAGTTCTGTTGGTATCGGCGCCATCCGCAGTCTCATTTTGAGCACCCACTACTTTGGGATATGCGCTAAGGAATGTGGTGAGACGTTTGGATATTGTTCTATTAGGTATAAAATGTAGGCACCTAGAGCTGATTGCATATACTGTACCTGCAGCAGCCTCTAAGCACCACCCTTATGTCTGAACAACGGGCTCTTCTGACAAAGCGCTGACACTTCCTGGTAGTGCCAAAGCTTGCCCAGTCTCTGCTGGATCCCACACATTTCTACTAATGCATTACTCCAATGAGCTTGGCAAGCTTTGGATATAAACTCAACGTATAGCAGCATTTTCACTCCCAGAGCATAACCTTTCACATTAGGGCCACCACCTATTCACAAATGGACACATTTCTGTCTAAAAACCTCTCACAGAGGAAGCCTGCAATTATCAAAAAGTCTCTGGACCAAACCAAGATGGCTGTCGTGCAAGACCCTGCTTATGCAGAAACATTAGAGGCCCAATCCTTAGAGAACAAGGTCGGTTCTGCCTACATCCATGCCAAAATTGCCATGGCAAAACTAACTAACTAAACTTAAGCCAACTATACAGGAGGCTTTCTATAAAGTTGTTTTTATGGGTATTTCAAAACTATGCCATGAGCTGATGGCAAAGATGCAACAGATTACAGAGTTGGAAAACTACCTAGCTGAACCTATGGACCTATATGGGACCTATAGCTAGTGATATTCTGAATTTCTGTGTAATGTATTACTAGGATCTGTAGTCCTCTATAGCTAGCGGTATTCTGCATTGCTGTATAATGTATTGCTAAGATTTCTAGTCCCTCTACAGCTTGGAGTCAGTGGCAGATCTACCAGGATCGCAGCTGCAACCGGGCACTGGCATTCTACCACTGACACTAAGCTGTAGAGAGACTACAAATCACAGCCCGGACAGGAGGAAGAGGGCCCCGGTGACAGTTGCCATTTCCATAAAAAGGCCCACCAAAATCCTCATCACCAGGCCCGTGATGCTCTTAATCTGGCCCTGCCTCTCACATCTTCTGGAACTCCTTACTACTCATCCAGCTATCTCCTACTCTGACTGCCTTTAGGTGACCCACCTCTTCAGTGAAGCCTAATCCACCTCCTTTTAAAAACTGTACATCTACTCCTTCAATCAGCTCATCCCCCAGAGCTGTTAATTTATGTATCACTTGCCCTTGTTTGTAGATTGAAGGTCTCACAGACGGGGTCCATCTAATCTTTCTAGTATTGTATTTTAATTGTACTGTCTCCCCATATTTTGTAAAGCGCTGCACAAACTGTTGGTGCTATATAAATTCTGTATAATAATAATAAATAGTTGGCAGCCATCACTCCACATATAATGTTTTTTCTCTGGCTATGCAGAGTGATGTGGAATTATTGCTACCCCAGGAAAAAAGTAAACCCCACATTTATTTAATAGTTTACTGGCACAGTTGCCATGGTTTTCTTTCTTCCTTTTTTTTTTTTTTTTTTTTTTTTT
>NW_017307924.1:38862-57430 GCF_000935625.1 Nanorana parkeri | reverse complement strand
ATGGCTCACATGTAACATGTAACATTAATTGGCTCAGATCCCCAAACAAACAAAACATGGTCCTGAATGATTACAAACTAAAATTACTACCACAATCAGATTTTTTAAATGGCTTCGTAAGATGTGAGTGGGAGAAGTTCTTGGCTCCCCCTTGAAAGATAGGAAGGCAGGCATTATAGACCACCTTCCTTAAGTCGCTAACTTACTCCATTATTTCCACTGAAACTGGTGAGGAGGGGTGTAGAATGAAATCACTCTATACTTTTAGGCAATGATGGAGTAAACACCTGTCAGCTTATGATCCTTCTTACGTTTGTGAGTAAGTTTTTTGTTCTTATCTCATGCTTACTGAAATAAAAGTGACCTGCACCAGGAAAGGCGCCCCCTTGTGTTTACTCCATAGATCTACAGCTTTCCCGGCTTTCTTTTGGGGCAGCATCTTGCAGTGTGCCTAGGAGGAATTCTCATTGAGAAGTGACAAGTTTGTGGCGCTTCACTGCTTTTTACTGTTTTAGGCAATGATCTTTGAGCATTCATTATTTACTCTGCTAATACAGCCACAAATACATACTACCAGGGGACCATCTCATGGATATTGCAAAATGAAACTGTAGATAAAGTTGTTGGCGGTGATTTAAATTCTGTTTTGAACCTTTTGGAAGATGAGAACACTGATAAACACCTGAATAGACATCTGTGGAACATAACCCAACATACCAGCACACCCTTGGCTGAAACGTCTCTAGCCAAGTTGGACTAATTATTTACCTTTAACGCTTTGTTGTCCTATATAGAATCAGCCGAGATCCACCCCATAGTGATATCTGACCATTTCCCTATCTCCGTAGAAATCCATAGAAATCCATGACTATTGACCAAGGTGGGACAATATTCCATGGAGATTCCCAACTATATAATGAAACCAGCTTTAAAGAAATGCTTAGAGAGCCTTGGCAGGAATTAAAAAAGGTACTGAGGCATACTACCAACTCAAATTTTGTTCTGGTAAACAGGCAAAACCTTTTTGTGGGGCAAAATAATCTCATACACATCTGCTAAGAAAAAACACATTTAAAAGAATTGCCCAATGAAATATGGCTCAGTCATTGATGGCAACAACAGAAACTCACCTTTAATGCTCATGCAAAAACTGAGGGGTCTATTCACGAAGCTGCCGAGGGCAGCCGAGTGAATGACCGATCTGAAGTGAAGTGAACAATGTTCGGCTATTCACTTCAGGCTGGTATGGCTGATTTCAGCCGTACATCGGCTGAAATCAGCCGTACATCGGCTTGCTTCGTGTGGCTTCGGGTCGGCCGAACATGCTGAGCATGTTCGGCCGACCCGAAGTGCAGAAGGAGTTCGATTCAGCCGATCCAACATCTGGATTGGCTGAGCCGAACCTTTCGGCAGGCTACTCACTGCTGTTCGGGCTATTCTTAAAGATCCCGAACAGCAGTGAGTGAATAGCCGAATGCTGCCGAGCGGCATTCGGCTGTTCTGCTCGGTCCCTCAGAGGTACCGAGCAGAACTGAAAAAAGTTAAAAAAGTAAAGAAAAAATTATCGGCCGAAGCTGCGGCCAGATCCTTCGGCAGCTTCGTGAATAGACCCCTGAGATTCAACAAGTTTAGCAATAAATCAGGTCATATGTTAACCATCCAGGCTAGAGGCAAACACATACAATCACACATTCACTTCTTATGTTATTGTAAACTCTATTCAACTAGATGCACTTTCCCAGGAAAGGGGGTAAAATATCTATCAAATTGCACGGTGTCGGGTCCAGGTGGCTAATTTGCTGAATTCTAGAAACTACTTCAGCCTGAATTACTAAATACACTACACACCCTACCAGGTTTTTACAGGCCAATAATAATTGATAAATGTAGATGCTAAATTTCTTTCCAAAAAAATTTCAGATTGTGTACTTTTCTTCCTCCAAAGTTGGCAGGGTTATGATACCTGTCAATGCAGAAAAAGCTTTCGATAATGTAAACCTACAATGGCTTGGTTTTTTTTTGAGTACTGAACAAAATGGGTTTTAAAAGAGGATTTCTTTCCAAAATGTATTCTTCACAGACAGTGCATGTATGCATTCTGGCCTTGATATCCTCTGCTTTTCCACTCCTCAAAAGGCACTCACTAGGGGTGCCCACTCTCCCACTGTTATTCAACGTGGCAATAGAACCTTGATATCTAGAAACCTCCACCGGGTTATCTGGAGTCTGGGTACTTAATAACTGGATTTGTATAGTGTTCTTCACAGACAATATCTTATTATATCCCACTACAGATATCCCCAAAATACAGAGTATTTTCCAATCATTTTGAAAATTCTCAGGATTACATATGAACCTATCCAAAAGTAAAATTCTTCCTCTCACCTCTACAAAAACATGGCACAGAGCCACAAACTTCTCTTTAGCCAAGGAATATATTACATACTTGGACCTGAAGATAGGAAAAACACCCTACTCACTGTATGCCCCTAATTACAACGCACTGCTACTTAAAGTATGTAAGGAATTGGATTTCTGGGATTCGCTGCTCATCTTTGCCGCCAAATCGGTATTACGGGTCAGAATCATGGCCTACACGACAGCCGAAAGCAAACACACTTTGAAAAACGACATGGAGGCTAACAACAAGGCAAAAGAGGCATACATAAAATATAAACAGTGTATGACAGACTCCAACCGTTCCAACTGGCTGAGAGCCAAAGACAACAGTGACACATGGCTAGAAGTTTACAACTATGTAATTTGATATTTCAGCTTAATCTCCACAAATCTGGTAACAAAGCTGGGTGCTAACCTTGTTAAAGGCCAACATCCCACCCACAATGTCAGCCGCATAATCGATGTACAAGGTACTACCAACATTTTTCAGGCGAGATAGCTGAAACCTTTGCCCAATATTACACCCAGATATACTCTGATGATAAGTCTTACCTTACATATGGAGAGGAGTTTCTTGGCTAAAATTTATAAACATTAACCTTTCAACTTCCATTCTTAAATCCCGGGGACTGAATGCTATGACCGATGAATTCCATAAATGCCTGTTGGAGGAGGTGGGACAGCATTTGGAATCCCTTTATGATCATCTCTACTCTAAACACAACTCTAAACACACTACTTACCTGCAGTAAGAGATGCCTTTATAAAGGTCTTACCAAAAAGAATAAGAATGCTTTAAATCCAGCCTCACATTGAGCCTCACTAGAGATTTCTTGTAACCAACATAAAGAAAGTTTGGTTTCTCCTTGAATCCCATAGACTGTCTGAGGCATCTCTCTCATCTAAAGCCATTTTGACACTTGATGTAGAGAAGGCCATCAATACAATTGAGCCACATGCTAGCACACAAAGCTGATTTTAGAACCCTCTCCAGCCTCTAATTACATTTTTACAAAAGGGAAATACTCTTTCTATCCCACAAAGACCCTGCAAACAACCAACAATGGCTCCACTCACTGGGCCTCAAGGTAGTTGACCCTACATTAACCTACCACGGTATCCAACTATCCAGCCATGCTCCTGACTTATACACCCTAAACTCCCCAAATCTCTCACAACTAAAATACTGCAGGAATCAAACTCCTGGAAATATATACCTCTTTCCCTTATGGGTACTACTTTTGTGTAGTGGGATCCACCTATTGATCAGTGGTTGCGTGCTGGTCTGTGTGTATTTCAGGTGTTTCAGCTGTGCAGCACCAGGCATCCATTAATTCTTTGTTGCCCTGGCTACCTTTGTAGTGGCTCAGATCCCCTGGAATACTTTGAACACAGGGCTCTCAAGGTACTCATGGCCTTGGGCAAAATTTCAGTACATCGCCCCTTCATGGCGGAGCCCACCCCTGAGAGCAACCTGTGCCTGGACTGACCAGTATTACCGTGATCTCTCCCCACATACATTCCTGTACATTTATACAACAGCAGTCCAGCCCACCACAAGTTCGCTTCCTGGAGAACCCCCCATCTTAGAGGTTGTGGGAAGGATCAGTCCACACACATAGAGCCTTTTGTAACTTTTACTTAAACATCTTCTTCTTATGTACAATATAATACAGGCTTAATTCATTCCATTCTCTGATGACGGCACATTACTTGTTTAACCTCCCTGGCGGTCTGATTATCTCAGTTTTTTTTTCTATTTTATTTTCGTTTTTTTTCTTCTATTTTTTACTTTTAAATTTCCCGCCGGTTCCGCCCCCTGCGACACGGGCATCCGCAAGGGACGGAACCCGGAATATGGATGCCAGCATCGGCTGGAGGACACAACGGGGCTCGTGGACAAGGTAAGTGACGCACAGTGTAATCCCGAGTGTGGCTCGGGGTTACCGCTTTTGGTACTGAAAATTAACCCCAAGCCACACTGGTGCGAGTAGTGATGCGAGTAGTCGCATCCAGATAGTGCTGCTCCTGTCCTCCTTTGCTTACCCCCTTAGTGGAAGCTGACAGATATCCACAGCCACTACATGGTGACATCCCTGGTCCTGTGCCTTTCCATGGACCAGCCTTCTGTAAATCACTCTGTCTTTACTGTGCCAACTGCACACATGCCTTCCTCTGGGCGGCTGCCGCTCCCAAAACTATATATCTGGCTCTCCCTGGACATAGAGTTCCCTCAGGGCAGAGCAACCTTTAACTCTACAGTGACTCCCTCAGTCACTCACTATTATCTATGGGGACATCTAGTGGCAGATTGGCATACTGCAATCCTTAATCCTGCCCACTACCCTACACTACCTCATCAAGATGATCAGCTTTCCCAGAATCCTCTACCCACTTCAGACCCTTCCTCTCCTATGAAAGCATACAGACGTAATTAAACTTAACCAAGCCTTTTCACACTTCATGTGGATGGACAAGAGACCATGGGGTTGATTTACTAACCTTTTAAACACACCACGAACGTGTATACACCTCTGTAGTGTGTTCCCTCCCAGCATGATCTATGGGAGGAATCAAAACACCTTTGTAGTGTGTACACACCCAGCAGGTGTGTTGTGCAAAGCCCTGCAATGAATTGCAAGGTAATTTGGTGTAAATTAGCTCTATGTTATGTTGCTTGCGTTGATGAATGCAGGAATGTAAATGCATGAGCTAACCATTTTTGTCTAAACTGTGAAGCAGCATTATATATGCATCATTTGCATGATTTTTCCACATATGGCATTAGTGGAAATATGCTTTTAGAGACTTTTTGGTTGATAAATACGTTTTGCTGTGTGAAAATCACACACACCTG
The DNA here is from genome assembly GCF_000935625.1 of Nanorana parkeri. NCBI lineage: Eukaryota > Metazoa > Chordata > Amphibia > Anura > Dicroglossidae > Nanorana > Nanorana parkeri. The sequence continues at coordinate 52,173 of NW_017307924.1, read as the reverse complement.
GTGTGTGTGTGTGTTTAGGTTAGTAAATCACCCCCTATGTATCTCCAGATCCAAATTAACCCATCCCAGATCCCAACTGGTTATGATTCTTCTGTAGACGTATCTAAAGATAAGGGTATAAGGCTTAGGACATCCATGAGAAAAATAGACAGAATAGAACTCCAGACTCACGAGTCCCTTTTTTAGTGTTCCACGGTGTAGGATTAATAAGAGCACACGCTGACACTGGGTATTTTGAATAACAACTGAAGAGTGATGGTCAAGATCTTCAGTAGGAGAGACCCCAGACTTCCTCCTGAGGTCTATTCCATTACAGACACCTGCAGCAGCCATTAGCTTCCTTGATTCTCCTCAATTCCTTTGAGCATATATGCCTTACCCAGAATGCACCACTGGCCATGAAACCACCAGTGATTGGTTGGCAAGGCACACACACACACACACACACCTCCCGTTGCTTGCCCTACACTGCAGCAGAGTCACACTCAACTCAGGCAGGTAAATCAATGTTAGAGCACCTGGAATTAACCAGATAAATGCCAAATATAATTTGGCCATGCTGATTACAGCTCTGGCAAATACTAAATATTTAGTAGCCATCCCACAAAGATGGTGGAGGCTACATATGCAACTAAAGACATTCCTCCAATATACATTTACTGGCCTAAATATATTTCTAAATGTCCCCACATCCTTGACCTAGTGATGAAAGACATACTAAAACTAATAGAAAAAGAGGAAGGTCCTTTGTTCGTAAGGTTATGATAAACAAATCATATAGTGAAATGCAGTTCAAAATCATACAAAGAACATACTACATATTTAATATAACCATTGAACTACCTTCCTGAGACCACCTCCTCACCACCTGTCCTAAATGCCACGTTTCCAAACCAGACCTAGAACACCTACTATGGCACTGTCCACAAATCCACTCTCTATGGACACATTCATTTGCCTTTATGCAACAAACACAAATGATCCCTATCTATTGCATTGGCCTTGTTGCATTCACCTCCCCTACTTACTCAGAGTAAAGTATCTAAATTTAAACATCTCTATCTCCTGGCCACCAAAAAACCTGAATCCAATGCACTGGATCCATCCAGAATCCTATTCAAGACAGAACCTATACAACTGCTACATTAAATGTGATGTTTGATAAACTGGAAAAATTGAAAGGAACCTTGATCTAGGCCCAGCTAAATTTATTTTAACACTGAAAGAAAACATTATATTCCACACCCCCACCTTTACAATACAATACTTCCTATCCATGCCCTTCATCTTCTACATACATGAGTGATGCCCTACCCTATTAAACTTATTGAGATCCCTGAACAACCTTGATCTGCAGTAACCAGGTAAACAACTTATGATATGTTAACAATCAGCTATGCTTACTGTAATTTTATAGCTCAGATAGTTTCACAAATTGCTGCACTCCACTGCTTTGTTTTCTTTCTCTTTTCTAAGACATGTTAAAATAAGAGTAACTATAAAGAGGGTGACACCAATCACAAACCTGTAACATCAGATGCAATACCATTGTTGGCTCTGTTAATTTACAACACCATGGGGGTTATTCACTAAGTTGTCAAAGGATTTAGCCAAACCTTCGGCTAATCCTTTGGCTTACTTTGGCTGCAGAAACCCCTTCAGATTGCTGCTGTATGCGCTATTCAAAATAGTCCCTACAGCAGCCGAGGTAAACAGCCGAGCCAAATGCTCATGCTTCGGCTCAGCTCAGCCAAAAACACAGCCAGAGCAGGGAGAACGGCCCACTGAAGTGGACCGAATTGCCTGCAAGTTGTAAAAAAATAGAATAAAAAAACCCCAGCGTGGGGTTCCCCTACAAATTCATACCAGACCCTTAAGGTCTAGTGGGAGTTTTAAGGGGGACCTTATGCCCAAAAATCACCCCCCAAAAAGTGGGGTCCCCCTAAAATTCCAAACCAGACCCTTAAACCCGAGCAATGGCCTGGCAGGGCAGGAAAGGGGGGAGGGTGAGTGTCCTGCCTCCCGGCACCATACCAGGCCACATGCCCTTGACATAGGGAGGGTGCTTTTCCAGGGGAGACACCCTGGAAAAACACCTTGTCCCTATGCCAGGTCTGCGGGCAGGGGGCTCATCTACATCAGGGTACAGGTGGTATCAGGATAAAAGGGGCACCAGGATACCGCCCTCCCCTTTTAAATGAGTAAGGGGTAGTTGTTACCCCTATTCATTCACCAAAGAGTTAAGGAAAAAGGAAATGAAAACACCACACCATAAAAAATCCTTTAATTGAACAAAAAAAATCCTTTTTTGATCAGTCCTTTATTTAAAAAAAGAAAAAAAGTCTCCAACGATGCAATCTAAAGGTCACTCACGCCGTCCAGCGATGTAATCCAATGTCAACCTCATGACTCGCTCGGCCCATTTGTTTTCATGCCATGACAGCTCACTGTCCTCAAATGGCATGAAAACAAATGGGCGGCGCAGGTCCCGTGACTTTATAGTCTATAATGGGAGTGATCCAAAAGCGGTGGCTACTTTACAACACACACAGGGACCAAGGAGAATAAAAGTAGCCACCCTCCAGAAGGAAGGAAAGTGTCAGCTCCAATTCAAAGATGATTTGAGGATCTACAGCTGAGTGATACACACATAAGATACATTTTTGTTATTAGTTAAGGTACTTGAATGCATTTTTGAGATTTACCTGCTGAGTTTAGTGTCACTTTAAATAATCTTTCACAAGCAATTTCTGCAATGCAAACCTCTTATTGTAACTCATACTTTTCGGCACATGAAGTGAATTTCAATTCATTAAGATTTATGGCAAAGTTTACTTACAAGAGGTTTTCATTCGGAGGTGGTGCCAATTATATAAATATTATGTAAAAGTCAAGGCTCCAGAGATGAAAAAATGAAATAAAATAAAAACTACTTACAAGAGAGCAGGTTTGTTATTGGAAATTAAACAGTGATAATAACCAGACACACAGCACTCTCGGTGCTCCTCTCCTACTTGGAGAGATTATAAAAACAGTTTTTCCGTTACCATAGGAAAATTCACAACTGTTTACTCGCAGTGTTTTAGATTCTTCAGAAGATATACATTGCACATGTGAGTAGGTATATTAGCTGTTTATTATGCTGAAACACTTGTTTTTATATCATCAGAGGCAAAGAATACACAGTTGGTGAAAAATAATGAACATGTTCGCAGATTGCTTTATCATATTATGTAGTTACAATCTTTAGTGAATACTGCCCACAGAGAAGCTGTTCATTTAAAATGCAACTGACAAAATGTTTTCAGAGTACTGATATGATGGACGAAGTTTTAGTAACTATTAAATCATGCTGCAATATATAAGGAAGTTTGAAATTAAATTTTGGCATTCTTTGATAAACATATGACTACAGTAAATTGATGGAACAACCATATTCTGACTGCTATCTATACAGGACCATTGACTCAACTTCACCAAATTCTTAGTTCCAGTTCATGACTTTGCTTCCTCCACAATACCTAATGTTTTTGTTATAATTTCTCTAGGTCATAGAAGACTATTTAATAAAATCCCACTTTGTTTACATGATTGGAATTAGGAAAACTCAAGAAATCAGGGCTGGATTATTGCATGTGCCACACAGGCCATTGACTAGGACAACAGGGCTACCAGAAGCAGAACACGACCACCCACACATCACAACCACTCACACATCTGACAATGTTGATAGCCAGTAAAATTTTGTGAAAGATTCCTGAATGACATCCTTTCTGCCAATGCCATCTGGCTTAGTTTCCATTTTTGCTGTGCCTATATAAAATCTGATTGGTGAAATAATTTTATGTATACTTACAGTGTGTTCACTGTAAGCCTGTAAACCTTGAACTGAACTTCTGAACTTCTATGAGTGCATCATTTATTTTCAGTTGCATACACCTGGTGCTAGAATTTTTGGCATGAGGATGCTAGCATTCTATGCTGGTACTTTTGGTGCAAATAAAATGATTGCAGTATTTTAGGGGGTAAAAGTTAGGGTTACGCATCATAACTTAAGGTTTAGGATTAGGAGTAGAGTGAGGAATTTAGGGAGTTAAGTATTAGGTTAAATTTAAGAGGTAAATGTCAGTATTAATGGTTTACTTTAAGGATTATGTTAAGAATGGTTAGGGTAAAGAATGGTTAGGGTAAAGTTAATTGTTAGAGTCGGGCTAAATAATGAGTTAATTGTCAGGGTTTAGTGTAAAGGGGGTCTTCTTCATTTATCCCTTCTTACTCATCACATTCTCCTTTTTTATTTTCTCTCTATTCCTTTTTATATATGTCCTTGCCTTTCTGGTATTGCTCATGTCCTGACGTTCAAAGCTAACCAATATTGGTATATTAATATTTTTTTATGGAACCCTTGGTGTCTTATATCTGTCAGAGATCACAGTGTCAACATTCTGTCCAATTTCACAAGTTTATAATTAAGATGTCACTGTCTTGTACCTAATTTGTATATCGTTTAGCAAAAAATAGCCATTTGCAAGTACAATCCTTAGACCTTGGGGTCATTGGGCAAAGCTCCTAATTTTGAAAGGCATATCTTGTCCCTGGAATCCTCTAAAGAAGCTATCACATGTTTTCTTTAACCAGCACCCACAGAACCGGAAATGCTGGTGTAACTCTCAAAATTGGTGAAACCACAGAAATGGTAAATTCTAAAGTAATTTTTGTCCCACCATCTCATACTGGAAACCTCCCCTTCTTGCCCTTACAGGAACCTAAGAAAAATTTTAACTACCATGGAAGTGAGGAATTAAAGGAACAGGTCATTTGGTGTTTGCCACTAGTGTGGAAAAAGAAGTCATAATCCTCATACCTGTTCCACTTTCCACTTAGCCACATGAAACATTTAACATGTAGTTGGACCCAAAGAAATTCATCAAAGTGCCCTGGTATTGCCTCTATTTTCAGCCAACATATTGCTGTTTCTCTACTAAAAAATTAGCAGGTGAACACTTTTAGATAGTGGTCCAACTGCTAACAATTTCCCTTGCTAAATTTATTTTGTGTTAGCTAGCTTTCATAATTCCTGAATTGTTGCTGCTTGCTATGCCATGTTTTGTCATATTGTAGAAGCTACAAGTATACAATGTTCCATAGTTTTGTTAATGTACATTATATAACAATAACTCACTCACTCACTCACTAATAATCACCTGCTGTGATGGTAATGAGGTCTGGGCACCCCAGTACTAATTAGAAAGCTTTGTTCTCTTGTTGGAAATAAGCCAATTATTAATATGATTAAATCAAATACAGACTAGACATCTACAGTTAGGGGTTAAAGCACTCTAAAGATAATTATTTACATTCTACAGCTAATGGTGGACTTTATTGCACCCATTTAAAAAAATATTAATTACCTGTTGGGTCCAGGCATAACCCAATGACCTGTTCATGGCATCTACCTTAATTCCAGATCACCAATCAAATAACACTTGACAGATCTAGTTAAACACAAGATGGTTTGGCACTGATAACTACATAATGGTCCTCTAGCTGAACTTGGGCAATAAATTAAAAGTTGCAATATAATCCAGTATGTATAACTCCAGATTTCTTATAGATAACGGCGTCTCTTAAAGTAAAATCTGTACATACTAAACATGAGTGGTTTAGGAGGTCCAGGGGCCTAAAGACACAAATTATCCCTTCTGGGGAAGCCATAGCCCACTGAGTAGTCAAGTTTGATGTTTATCAGACGCTAATTTCATGACACACAATAACTTAGGGTTTATCAGATGGTAATATGTGAGAATATTAAACTATGTTGATAGCTATGGAGTTGATAGTTTGCGAGGGGCCAGAGAGCAGATCATAAACGCCTCAGCCCTCCTACCCAACCATAAAGAAGAAGCTCATTCTCATCAAGGACCAACCTTTTGCCTTACTCTGAGAGAGCCCAATCCAGATCCATCTTCTGTTGCATTGAACTGGACTCTGCTAGAATCCAACAAAACCAGAACTGTTAATTTATTTCATTTTCTTTCCTTTTTATTTTACTGTTGTTAGCTCTGTCTCTCTTTTGTAACATCTTTTTTTCTGTATATTTTTCTCACACTGTTTCTTTTATGAAAAAGGATCTTTTAAAATTGTTAAGTTTATCTCTACACTCTAAAGAAGAACTAAAAGTATCCTTGTCTCTGTGAAGAGTGCTACCGTATTGTAAAACCTGTTATATTTCTGTCTGCAAGGGACAGTAGCATCACGGATGTTGTTTAAGTTTCTGAATTGTCACAGCATTTTCTAGGAATGGTGTGTGTTTCTGTTCCGTGGTGGCAGCTATTGTTTGGGTGTGTAAAGGGTTAACAGTGGAGTTAACCAAACCCCAGTTATGATCGCTCTCAATCTGGTGACCTTAGATTGTTGTCCTGTGGGATAGAAAATCTCTGTGCAGGGCGGTGAGTGGTATTGTAATGCCCTTGTGATGGTTCGGTTGGATCAGAACTGCGTACGCTCATATGGTGGTGATGTACAATGGGTTTGGACCACCTGCTACTGTCACAACTACATCAAATGACAGTCTGTGACAATTACATAACTACTGTGAAGTATAAAGTCTGGCCATCTGTATGTATGAATGCCACAGATTTTAGCAGTCAATGATTCTGACCACAAACATCAAGGGTGATTTTATATATATATACAATTTTTTTTTTACATTTACAGTATTTACAGTAGGACATTTTTAAAAATTGCTCTTAGTTCACAAATCACAAGTAAACATTATGCCTTTCTGTCATCAGAAACTGGGATATTGATGACTGAGGTATTTTGAGCAAGGAGAAATAACTCCACAAGTAAATAAATATGAATACAAACATAGAATGATTAAAAACAAGGCATAAGCTGAAAAAGTAATTATTTCAAATAGACCAAAATTGTGTCTTGATTCATCTTGAGTAATAATGCATCTTGGGTAATGCATAGAAGAATATGCAAATATGGTACAACAATTGTCAGTTAAATGTTTTTGCTTTTTGAAAAGGGATATGTAGGACCTAAGGGGTCCCAGAATAGATATTGCCCTTATATTCCTACATTTAATATTTTTTTTACGCTTCATTGGTCAAGAGCAATAAATATATATAGTATACATGTACTGTATATACTATTAGCATTTTTACTTGTTCTTTTATATGCAATTAAATCATTGTACTAATAGTTATCACCACAGATTATTTTCCCAAAGGCCCTGGTATGGATTTACCATGCAGTGACATCATCTGGAGGCCTCTTCACTTTTGACACCTTTAGTGGACTCTGTTTGATCTGCCTTCACTCCTAGCTCAGTGGCAGTTATATCATCCAGTTCTTCTGGTTGCAAACAGCACATGAAGTAGCAAAAGTACTACATACTGTATATGTCAATTATTGTGACTAGGGATGCACCGATACTGGTATTTTGGTACCTCTGATTGGCCGGGAAGTCGGCTCCATGCTCTCTCATGACAAGTGACGAGAGAGCATGGAGCCGCTTCCCGTTCAATCGCGAAACCGGGCAGCGTGTAATGACTCGCTGCCCGGCTTCCTGATACCGGAAGTACTCGTGCTAGGCATCGGAGCATTTGGGCGAGTAAGAGTACTTGCCCAAATACTCGGAATCGGCACCGATATCGATACTAGTATCGGTGCATCCCTAATTGTGACTATTTACATAATAATAAAAACACTATAAGCTCCAAATCACTATTATCAGCACATCATGTTGCTGTTGAACTATCAATTTCAAACGCCTTATTCTTTGGACAATATCATATAAATGTCAGCCCTGCTGCTAAGATTTGGAAGTTAAATGCTACTTTATTGTCAAGCAAATTCATTTTATGAGATCAGATTGGCAGCAGTTTTGAGCCATAAACACAGTCCTTTGTCAGGCCAATAAGTAACATACAATACACTTGCAAGCAGATCTTTCTTAAATAATCTGACCAAAAATTAATACAATTCAGACAAAATAACCCCTTCTAAGCAAATTATTTTAAATTATACATATTTAATATCTGAATTTACTCAAAATTCCCTTAACATAGAAATATACTAAACAAAGAAAAATCCAGCAGGCATAAGATTGCCCATTCCATTATATGTAAAACATTCTTACTTGTAAAGAATACTGTATTTTTCCGTGTATAAGACTATACTTTTTCTTAAAAATATTTACCTAAAAATGGAGGGGCGTCTTATACACGGGGGGGGGGGGGGAGAAGAACCGTGGTTGCGAAACTGCCGATACCTCTGCAAACTTGCCTCACAAGTGAAACTTCAGATTGCAGAGACAAGCTGACAGGTTTCCTCCAATCATGAGCCTTATGTACCCGACGTCAGCTGATGCTGCGGAGAGCGTGTCGCCAGCGCCCAGATGCAACAGGGAGCCCATAAAAATGTCAGAAAACTAAAAAAATACTGGTAAATACCGGTACCAGTAAGCAGCTGTCTTACTCTGCAAAATTTAAACTGGATGTAATCAGTTATGCAAAAGAGCATGGAAAATATTGATTTCTGAATTTTGGGTAAGAAAAGTGGGGGACGTCCTATACATGGGGGTGTCTTATAGATGGAAAAATACGGTAATACAAATTTAAAAAAATCTCTTCACAAAAACAAATACAGATCAAAATCACCATTAAGCCTCAAAGGATGTATAGTAGTAAGATAAGGAAACCATTTCACCTTGCGTTTTAGCAATAGCTTACAGTAAACCCCCCGTCCCCATAACTTTGAAACAGAATTGATGGCAATGAAATTGAACTGTGCTTCAATGTGTCCATTAGACACAAAGTGATGTGCAAGTGGCAACACCATTAGCATTTCCCATTAAAATACTTATGACTTGCAATTCTGCGTTTGAGTGGTCACCCCTGTGTAGTAAAGGCCACAGGGGCACCTAATTAAATAGACAACAGATGAACTGTCACTATCATGTTAAATGTTGTTTACTATGAATTGGATAGCCTTTATGAGGCGCATTGAAGACTCCATCATTAATAAAACTTGCATGCTGAATACATGATAGACATAGAAATGAGTCCTTCTGCCTGGGGCCCAAAAACATGGTAGGTGATTCACTGACTGGAGATTTATAATGGTGTCTAACTAATTTGTTATATAATGTCATACCTCTCCCCAAATATTGCATGGGGACATTTTAAATTTGGGAATCATATGATAATTTTTGCCCCCAAAATATGCAGATTTTTATAATACAATACAAATTAAATCTCATCTAACCTAAATTGAACTGGTACTGTATTGTACCAAATGACGAATGAAATGTGATTATGTCACATATATTGTGAATGTAAAAATCTCCATAGATTATTTTCTGAAGAGAATAGTTACCTAGCTCCACCAAGGGTTAGGTGATTGCCATTGCAGCTGCTAATATTGTATAAGGAGAAGCTGTTTGGGAACCCATTGCGGCTCCACATATTTGCAGATAATACTAAGCTTCAAACATAAAAACATTTTTCAAAATGAGTTCCAGTAATGACAGAGTAAACTTCTTCAATGCATCAGTAAAACCAACAGAAATAATTATTTATTCGCTAACATCCATAAATAATAGTCAATGGAAGTATACAAACTCAAGATGACCCACATGACCAATATAGCATTATCATGTACCGTGAAAACTGACAGTTCTATCTTAGATGACTGAACCAAACCTTACTAATCTCCTTCCGATGGTGCTGACCTTCTTATCTGGTTCTTGGGTGCTGGGTTTGTTTTGTACTGGTATAAAAGAAGCAGACTTACCTGATGATAATGAAGAAGTGGATGAAGAAAGCAAAGTACAAGGGTAATAACCACCTCAAATTCCTCCTCTTGGTCATACCTGTCACACTTCCCTGTGTAATGATCCGGCGCCGGGTTTACCTCCTGTCTGAGCTGCTCGGCTTCCAGCCAATCCACTCTGAACCTCTCCATTAATAGTCCAGCCTTAACTTTTGTTCGTTAGCAAATCACTGCAGAGCTTGTCATAAGTAGGTTGGGTTTGGCTGTAACAAAACTCTGAAGCATGCTTGCTACTGGGCATAGTTTTAGTCTGTAGTCTTTAGTCCTGCTACTAGGTGCTGGGCTTCTTCCCTCAGGGCCTACCATGTAGTACTAGATTCTACTGAATATCAAAGAGGGACCTCTCCCATGCTGATCTAGCTACTACCGTGGAATCACTGGGGACAATGCAGCACTTCATGAACCTCCAATTGTCCAAAGCTGCCCTTCAGTAGTTTAAAGAGATATCACTGGGGACAATGGAGTAACACCTGAGCATCCACTGGTCCAAAGGTGCAGTCAAACCATAATCTCTGTTTTAATGGAGCTACTTCTGACTGCTGTGTGTGGGTTTTGTTTTAGCTGCATACATGGACTGCTAGCTTAAGAGAAGATGCGCTGCTTTTGGGTATTCCAGCCCTCCCTTCTCCTATTCGCAATAAAACCTTTAAAAGACAACCAAGGCCTTTAGAATTTCATCACTGCAAGATATGCAACTACTGTATGTACTATGCCTGTGTACAAGGTTTCTCAATTGGGAGTCCCACTTGCACTACACAATGCCTAGTTGAGTGGAGGCACTGCCATAGGAGATTTTATACTCCCACCTTGCAGAGGCTCAGCCTTCAGTTACCACACAGGTGCATGCTATTTTGGTAGCTTGAAAAGAGGAACATCTAAAATGTTTAGCAACAGGGCTACATAATGTTGAAAAATCCACCTCAATCTCTTGTATAAACTGATGGAGTTTCTCATGTTCTTTCTGTATGAACGCTACAGTCAATGTAATAATGTCAAATGAACACCTATTAAAAATGTGTGCATTTTCCCTTTTTAAATTTATCATTCTTTGCAAACAATGTCGGCACAATCCTCACCCTCAACCTTCTTGGTATAATTTGTAAACAATGATATTCAGCCAAGGTGATTTCATGCAAATTATTGGACAAAGACAGCTAAGTGAATAACCAATCCGAAGTGAAGGGAGCCAAAGCCGGTTTGGCTATTCACTTCAGCTGTGTACGTCCATTTGCAGCCGTACAGCGGCTGCCTTCAACTCCCTTCACTTCCCTTTGGTTCAGCCGAACAGCCTTAGCACGTACGGCTGAACCGAAGGAAGGAACCCGTTCACCTTAGCCGATCCAACATCTGGATTGGCTGAGGAAAATGTTCGGCAGTTCACTCGCTGCTGTTCACCCCTATTCTCATAGAGGCCGAACAGCAGAGAGTGAATAACCTAATGCTGCCGTGCAGCATTCTACACGGTCATTCTGTTTGTTACCTCAGAGGTAGCGAACAAAATGAAAACAGTAATGTAAACAAAAACAAAAAAGGGCATTTGGTCCCCCTCCCAAATCATAACAGATCCTTTAGGTCTGGTAGGAATATTAGGAGGGACCCGCGAGTTAAAAAAAAATGTTTGGGGTTACCCACAAAGTGCTTAGCAGTGAATAATCCCCTTTATTTTTAAGTCTCTCGTTCTTGTAAATTCCTGGAGTAGATACATTAGTCTAAAAGCCATTGTATCTATGGTCAGGAGTAATTAATGCAGAGTTCACCAGTAAATAATGCAGAATTCAGAGGTCACAAGTAACACACAGTGCAGAGGTCAGGAGTAAAAAAAAAAGCACAGTGCAGAGGTCAGGAGTAAATAAGGCAGAGTGCAGAGGCCAGGAGCAAATGATGCAGAGCGCAGAGGTCAGGAGCAAATAATGCAGATGGTACAATTAAAATGTACTCAAACTCCATTAAGTTGTATATAATAAAAACAGCAATCACATATTATGACCTTGACATCCAGATAAGATAAGAAAATCACATATAGCTTTGTACATGCAGGAATAAGATAAGAAAATCATATTTAACCTTTTTTTAAAATCCACCAGCAACAGATCACATAATAAAGCCTATTTAATCCAATAATAAGATAAAAGAGTAATATAATTACAGATATCCTCATTAAATCCCCATTACCATCACTTTACTGAAGCCCTTATTCGCTCCCCTCATTGGCCAACACATTACAGCCTATAGTTATCATGACTAGTTAGCGTCTCTCAAGGCCCTGCCATTGTCTCCTTTCATGCTTTCAGTACAGCCAGGTTAAAAAAAAGAATGATGGGCTCAGATGAATACCATACCAGCCAAAGAACTGACCATCCATGGAGTGCTGAGTCGTTATCACAGGCAAATACCTAGAGAATACTGTTCCTACTGACACTCTAAATTTTTTAAAAACCCTGGGGCCACAGGAGAAGTCACTACTGAGAACCACTGTAGTACAGTGCCAGGAACTAAGCCCAGCTATAACTGTTTGCTATACTGTGTATATTGAACAAGAAAAGAAAACATGTTTTTTTAAGGTCATCTATAGTCTTTTCAAAGGTGACCAGTGATTAAAATGCTTGCTTGATTTTAAAACTGTAGGCCGTGTACGTATACTGTATGTAAAATGGGAGATCATGCTTTGCTGCATGTTTGTTTTAGGTCAGTCATTCATTAGGTAGTAAATTCAGGACTGGTGTAATGTCCCTAGAGCCTGCACAGAAAATCAGCAACAAAAGACTACATATCTATACCCTTATAGGTCTGTGAAGGTTCTCATTCATCCAGGTCATGGTATATTTGTGAAAATTAAGTCAGGGCAACTGGACTTGCTGTATTTTTTCTTAAAGACGTTTCACTGGTCATCAAACCAGCTTTCTCAATTCAGAGAATTCAGATGAATTGAGAAAGCTGGTCAGATGTCCAGTGAAACGTCTTCAAGAAAAAATACAGCAAGTCCAGTTGCCTTAACTTATTTTTTACAGATATTCCCTTATAGGTTCACTTCAGCATTTTTCCTGATATACAGGTAAACAATATCAGCTTAATGTAAATTATCTTGTCAATGTGTGTTACTGCTTTAAACCAAACCGTGTTTTCATGTATAACTTGTAAATGAAAAGAATGTGAAGTCAACCATGTGTGCCCACTGCATAGGCAGTCTAACAGTCAGGTGTGACTGAATAAATAAGGTTTAGCTAAAACTACAGGCCCAGTATTCTGAGGCATACAGTGAAATGCAGCGAAGGTGAAATTTAAAAAGGAATATACATTCTTTTTACCACAATTAGATTGAGTGAGCAAAGGCTCATTTTGCTACATATACCTCATGTCACCCTGTAGTAAATCAGGTCCTGAGCCTGAGCAGTTGTTGATTAGGAAAACTGACTGAAATACAGGTAGCCACTACTGATAAAACTATACCTTGTATATATATATATA
>NW_017307924.1:36850-38770 GCF_000935625.1 Nanorana parkeri | reverse complement strand
ATATATATATATATATATATATATATATAGCATAAAAATAAAATGATGGTGCAGCAAGCATGTCAGTATGTAAGAGTAACATCAATGGCTTTACAGTTGAATTTTAGGTAAGCACAGATGAAATAATAGGATTTTTTGTCTTGTCTGTACATTTCTTTTGCTTTGAATGCATTATGGGACACAAGATAGTATTCTGAAAGTTGGAATGAGCTTTGCTAGCAACCAATGATGCATTGCGAGACACGCAGCATAATTAGTTGCTGGAATGCAGACAGGTACACCATAACAACCTATGATGCTGTGGGGCCACCAGCGTCTTAGCAACTAATGATACAGCAACATTGGTTGCTAGGATGCTGGCGGCCCTACGGCATTATTGGTTGTTATGGTGCTCCTGCATGCACCCTGGCAACCAATGATTTCGTGCAGTCCAGCCACTGTCATCCTAGCAACTGATGACTGACCATCATTGGTTTCTAGGATGCAGGCAGTCCTGGGTTTTGTTTGCTTGGACATTTAAACTTGAATTTCTGTCTGAATTTGGTGAACATCCAAGCGAATTGAACCCAGGCCAGTTTGCTCAATGCTAGTAGCAAGCAATGACAGGAGTGTAGATTAATAACAGAGGAGAGGAACCTATGTCGTATAATGTACTTCAAGAAAATAATTTTATAGATAATACAAAGAGGGACTTGAACTGACGAAAAGGAGCTGTAACTGAGAAATAAATGTGAACAGTGCACCACATCCTGACAATTAAGACATTTTTTTTAAGGATGTTTAAGAGCAGGACAGAAAAATGGTTGAAAAATGTCCCTGTTAAGGTGAAAGGAAGAAACCACCTTGGCAAAAAGAGGCTCTGGGTCTCAAAACAACCTTGACTTTGTGTAGCAAACAAAAGGATTCTTTAGAGGTTAATGTCACCAACTCAGAATGTCACCTGGCAGAAGTGACAGTGACGAGAAAGGCAATCTTAAGTGTAGGACAGACAAATAAAAATTCTTAATAGGTACATAGAGAGAAAGGTTTTTAAAGAGCCAACAGAACCAGTTTAAGATCTGACAAAGTTACTGAGTAACATACAGAGGGAACAAGACCCTACACTAAGGAGTGAGAAACAAGTGATCCCTGAAACAGAATTGTTAGGGCCAAGATGTGACCCTTGTGACTTAAGGCCAGATGTTGATCGAGAGCAGACTGGAGAATAGATAGTATCTGTTCCATGGAGTGCTTCCTTAGATTTGAATACCTGGCCTTGCACCATGAGAAATACAAATTCCAGGTGCAATTATAGACTTTGCAAGAAGCAGACATCCTAGCATTCAAGAGCATTAGAATAACTTAATCATGTAGGTTCCTATCCCTCAGGACCTGAACTTCAGCAGCCAGACAATTAAGCCAACAACCAAGAAGCAGAGTGGTAAACCAGCCCTTGGGACAGAAGAGCCAGATGGTCTGCGAGGGCCCACTGAGACTCTGCCATGAGTCTGATGAGCTCTGAGTACCACAGGTGCATGGGCCAGGTCTGCGAGATGAGAATTACTGCAATGCTCTCTATCTCGATCCTTGGAAGCAAGTGAGAAAAGGATTTGGAGGGGGAAAGGCATAAATCAGGGTATATTGATGCCACAGAGGCAAAAAGTATTTCATTTTGTTCCATCAACGAAAAATGAATAGGCCCAGGTACTTCAAGCAAATAGGTGGCTCTAGTGCAGAATTCTGAAAATTTAGGATCCACCTGAACCTTTGTAGAATCGGCATAGTTGGTCAGATATTAGCTAGCAGCTTTGCACCAATTGTTCCTTTAGAAGAAGCTCATCCACATATCCCACAATGAAAATGCCCTGAGATCGAAGCAGGGCATACCCGATATGCAGTGGACAGGCCACAAAGGGAAGGGCCACAAAATGGTAAAAGTGG
>NW_017307924.1:35149-36377 GCF_000935625.1 Nanorana parkeri | reverse complement strand
CAAGCAGAGGGCGGTGCAGAGGTGAGCAGAGAAGTAGAGATTAGGGTGTAGATGTGAGAAGAATGTTTTGATTTGCAGAAGTGAACAGAGAGGGGGAATTGGGGTGCAGAGGTGACCAGGGAGGGGTTTTGGGGTTCCATTGTTAGCGGAGATGGAGGGAGGTTGATGTGCCATCACCTCTATACGCTATATGCGGAAGTGCATCAGTGAGTAGTGTGCAATTTACAGCACAGCATACAGGGTGCAGAGGACAGGATACATACTCCTGAGCATCATAATCTATACACTGGGCTGTACAGTAATACCCCTGCTGAACAATTGCACTCTGAGTTATATACTCCTGACTACTGTGCTCTGTATGCTTACATGACATACTCCTGATCCCCAAACTCAGTATGTTACGCTGTAATTACATACTTCTGACCAAAGTTTTTATTGTCTCAACAGTTGCTGGTTGCGAAGTAAAGACTATTTTAATGAAATTCTTCTTTGAACAGTCAAAGTGCTAGCTCTCTGTCTATATTATGTGTGCAGAAAAACATATGTATTGGAAAAGTTTCAGTTTTTCAAGGGTATATCAAGCCAAAGTTTATTTTTCTAGTATTTTTAGATAGAGAGGGGAAGGATTAGAACTCATGTTGGGTTTTTACTGGGCTCTGTTGGGGAGATTAAACCGCTATTCCTGCCCTGCTGACCTCAGTTTCACCAGACAGGGTACATCTGGAAAAGGGAGACAGAGAGAAATAAAAATCTTACAGGAATGCTACCCTTCCCCTTCTCTACTAAGAAAAAAAAAGCTCTACTAAGTAAATCAAAAAAATGGGCAGACATACACTGTAAAAATGATTAGGCTGAGGTTTATTTGTGTCTGTGAAACTCTTGCTTCCAGCACAGCAATTTAAGCATATTTTTTGGGTACAAGGATGGTGGCTCTTGTGTACTGTGTATACAGTGACTAGTCTCAGGTTCTATATACCTTGAAGCCCCTCCCACTGTCAGTGCAATGTGGCCATACCCACACTGCACCATTCACCTAGTTTTTAGTGCCCAGGGGTGTCCCAGGTTTGTCACAATCCTAGCAATGCCTCTGATAGTAGTATAGAACCAAAACCTCATCCCTATATGCAGTTTTGCAGTACAGACTGATCATTGCATGACCCCCAGCCTGTGATTGTACAGTGAAGAAACAACAGCAGATTGACAAGCTCATCCATCTGCTCTATCTTCC
>NW_017307924.1:24722-35076 GCF_000935625.1 Nanorana parkeri | reverse complement strand
ACTTCCCCCCCCCCCCATTTGACATATTCCCTGTTGGCCCATAACCATGCAGCCCACCTGATTGGTTCAGAATGCTTCCCTTTTCGGGTGTGAATTGTACTGTACAGGAAATAGCAAGTCAAATGCAGGTAACTAAACTAGTTGTAATTACACAATTTTATAATGTATACACAACTGCATTGCTGCATTTTTATATCCGTCAAAAGGCAAACGTTCAGTAAGGAGTCAAAATATGTACTAAAATAAACCATAGTTTTCGTTTTAGTGCCTCTAGTTCAAGAATTATATTTCTCTCACTTTTGTATATCCCCCTGAAGTAATCTGGATAGATTTAAATGCAAATGAACACTTAGGTGGAAAAAAATAAGTGGTGGAATTTGTTATGCTCTACAGACTTACATATTTAATATCCATGGCTGAGATGCCAGAATTTTAACACCATTACAGCTAAAAAGCAGCATCTCTTTCTTATTCTGCCTTCTATTTACTATACAATAAACCACGCAAGCAAATGAAGCAAGTCTCCCATGTGCTGTTCTCTTCAGCACACATATCTTTGCCTTAGTTGACAGTTTATTGTATCATGTAGTCAGCTTTTTAGAGAGATTAGCAGATTTAAATAATTTAAATCCGTTGCTGGTTTCCGACAAAATGCAGACAAAACTGCTCTGCATGCAGGAAGCAAAATGTTAGCTAATTTTCCAGAAAGTATTTACAATAGATTTATCATAGCTACACTGTAAAACATGAACTTTTAGCTATAGAAAATGTGCTTTATTTTAAAATAGTAAGTAAGGGAATGATTTATAAATCATCCGCCGAGACATATGCTGGCCAAATGACATTCTGGCCAATAGATGGAGATAAGGAGCATAGGAATTTAAAAAAAAATGGCATTTGGCCAGTGTATGTCTTAGTGTATGATTTATAAATCACCCCTTTATTGTCTATTATTATTATGGCTCATACAACATCCCTGTAAATGGCCAATAGATGCATGGCACCATAATATATAAGGGATGGCACCATTCAATGCATTTTGGTAAGTGAAGATGGCATGTTCTTGCAGCTCCATTGACTCTAGATTATAACAGAGTACATCATTTATTTGGCAAGTGATCAAGGAATAGCCCACCCAAAACTCATATTTTAGCTTTTGGTTGAGGCTGGAGAGTTAAAAGAGAGCTGTACCTTTGTTTTCAAAATTAATATTGTAATGAGCTTAGCATACTTTTTAAATCAGCACTATGCATAAATGCTATTACCTTTTTCCCACATAAACTAATATTTCACTGCCTAACTCTGTTGCTAAAATGAACAAAAATGATAGCCGCTTACATCATCACTAAGTGACTATCCAGGTTACTCTGGAAGAACGATTACACAGGAAATACTCTCCTGTACTCTACAAGTCCCAGCATTTAACTGGGATGGATGGCATACAAGGCATTCTGGGATTGAAGGAGAGAGGATGTTACATCCCTGCCCCATCCACTTTTCTTCTAATCACAGAATGCCCTGTATTATTTGAAAAAAATAAAAAATACCAGGCATTTGTGAATGGGCAAGTAGTATGGATGATGTGATGTGGCCGGAGGGCTTCACTGTTCAAAACGCATCTCTCCCTCTCTTCAGTGGCTGGAGGCTTGGTGTTTTATGTAGGAGATGGCATGCTATGAGGTAAGATTTGTATACTTTTCAGCAGACCTCCACACATATGCAACTTTTAAATGATAATTTACACACCCAAAACATTTTTTTTTGCCCCTGGAGTCTGGCTTTAGCAAATGGTTTGCTTACTGGGTATTGTCAGCTTCTACCTACTATGTAATGCCAGAGGCGGATGTATCGATCTTTCATTGAGCGCTGCTGAGACAGAATGGTGAGCATGTGAATGCTGTTAAATCTTCTGACTAAGTCCATCAATCGGCTACCAGGTGGATGAGATGAACAAGTACTTCCTGTGTGCCTTTTCATCCACAGGAGCCTGGATGCTCAGTTAGTGATAATGAAAGCAGACACCATTTTGGTTGATTTTAGCACTACAGTAAGACACATCATACACTATACAATCTAATTATACAATCTTCTTTAGACCTACCATCAACTATCTTGACCTTGGGTCTGCCTGATTTGATACCTATTACATTTTCTGTTTAGGTTTGTTCTCATATCCCATAGTTTTGGTGACTGTAGAGGAGAGTATACAGAGATTGTACAATCAGTAAAGTACATTGCCAGCTTTAGGCAGATCATAGTAAAATCTTAATGTATGTGGAAAAAGGGTATAACATGTATATTGCTGATATAATGCATGTGCTAGGCTCATTACGATATTGCTTTTTAAAGCAAAGGTGCAGTTGTCCTTTAGGGCTTTATGGGAGGAATTTTTCCAGAGTGGATAAACTGTTTAGACAATTATTTATTCAAGGGACATTGTGGGATGCCCTGTGATGGTCAGGATTGATATTTCAAAATACTGAGTCATGCATATGGAGAGATTTATGTCCAAGGCGAGTGGTGTGTTTTTAGAATAATATTTAAGTAGTTGCTCCTGTGCCGAGTCTTGGTTGGGCTTGGTTTTGCAAGGATTACTCGTTTGACCCAGAGAACTCCCACTACAATGTGCTGCTGAGCCAAAGTTTGTGGCTGAGCTGAGGATGGGGAGCAGTTGTTTTACAGTGGCCTGCGGAAGCCATGATATAGTGCTCAAAGGAAAATGCATAAAGGAGAAAATTATTCTGCAAAATATATAGATGATTTTCACTAGCACACCTCCTTTCCTGCATCACCCCTTCAACGAATAAACACATTTCTGCTACTATATATAAAAAGTCTAGACATAGGTTGCTGTTTCTGTTTATTTTTAATTGCATATTTGTAACAGCGATCCTCTCTTTTACCTTCAGGGTTCTTACTCCCACGTAACTACATAGACATTTGATCATAAATACTATGTGGGTGCTCAGGCAGAAATAGTATCCTTTGATTTTGAATGGATATTCCTTATGTGGGTGACAGAAGATATCTGAGCAATGCACACAAAAGACATAGGAAGAATTGTGATTTCTTATAACCCAACAATATAACGAGGGATTGAGAAATCTGTGGATAATTTTATTTAAGAATTTGCCAATTACATCTGATGTGTCTTTATATATTTTCTTGAAAAAATGGATGATTGAACTATAAATGACCCCTGAGAAATAGCTTTAAAGTGATTCATACATTAAATCAACTGACCACAAGCAGTTGTTACATAATACAAGCTTTTATCCCCCTTTATCCAGCGTGAAGCCTGCTGCTTCACGTTGGACATGCATTTAGTGGGGGATGATACACAGTAACAATATTTATTAGGAATGGAACTGAGATTATCACAAAGGAGATTTCAGAAAAAAAAATATTGGATAGGTAGAATCACTGTATTTATTTGACCTTTAATGTGAATTTTTTGCACTACAATTTACAATAAACTTCAGGTAGTTTCTAGAGATGCCTGAATGCTTGGTCAAATACTTTACAGAAAGTACCAGCAGCCCTAAGGTTCTAGGACCTCCAACAAAAATGTGGCCACTTTGCCATAACTTATTACTGGTTCAACTTTATGAAGGAGTGACTTACAGACCATTAGTAAAGTATGAAAGATAGAAGGAATAGGGAGGAAGTCCACCTAAATGGCTTTTTAAAACAAGTGGGACTTCCTTCAAGAAATACCTTGTCCATGGGTAGTTTATTTACTTCTATCATGCCGTAATTGCATGTTTAGTCCTTAAATGCAATTCTAAACTCTTTACATAATTATAATAGAATAAAGAAGAACTGGACAAGGTGGAATACCCAATAATCCTCCTACAGCTTCTCTGGCTAGCAGTCCCTAGGTGTGTCTTAGCCTCCAGTACTCAGTTCTTCTATAACTCTACTCAAGCTTTCATAGGTCCAGCATAGGACCATTTCCAAGCATACACCCTTTTTCTTCAGGCACACAACAGGTTCTTTTAGGCACGCTGCCTGCAAGAGGGCCTAGCCCTCTATGCCAGGCTTCAGCTCTGGTGCTTCCCTTCAGACAGCCTGCACACAGTTCAGGACCCACAAAAGACCTCTTTCTGAGGAGGTAGGGCTAACAAAGGACCCTTTCAGAGCGTTTCCCCTGTGTTTTGTCAAAGCCTGTTGAACCCACTGGTTGGCCTGCTGACAAGACAGACAGGACTGTATTATACCCCTGTCTTAGAACTCTGGAGCTTCCTCAATAAAGTCTGGCAGTAGCGAGTGGCCAATCTGCATAGGTTTGATTCACCAAGGGTTTAAAGAATCTTTTTTGAAATTTAGGGAATCCAAACTTAACTGCAAATCCCATTGACGTCTTTTTGTTGTCCAATTATGGCCATTTTCATGGATAATTTATTTAATTTATTATAGGTATTCATATAACACCAACAATTTAGTACAGCATTTTTTACATACTGTATATTCACATCAGTCCTGCCCTCAGGGAGCTTACAATCCAAGGTCCCTATCTCACATGCACACATACACTAGGGTTGATTTAGACAGGAGCCAATCAACCTATCAGCAAGTCTTTGGAGGAAGCATAGAGAGAAGATGCAAACTTCATGCAGATAGTGTCCTGACTGGGATTCAAACCAAAGACCCCCAGTTCTGCAAGGCAGATGTGCTATCCCCAAAGCCACTGCTGGTGGACATATGCCAATATAAAAACATTTTTAAACCATACGGTGGGGAGAGGGTCTTTTGATGCAGCTTTAAGGGCAACATTAAAAATACAGAACTCTGTTAAATAACATGCTTGGGGCTACCCTATGGCTCTATATGATATTATGGATGAGTGTGATTTTCATGGACAGTCTCAGCGACAATGTACACTGGCAGTTTTCTTTTACAATTAGCTTGGCTCACATATAGCAGCCGCACCCAAATATTATTCATTTTGAAGAAAAGCTTTTTTTTCCAGGTATCTTTAGTAGTGACACGCACTTTTTTTTTTAGCAAATGGCAATAGACCCTCTTTAACCAGCAGATACTGGCCAGTAGTTTGCACTTTTTTTCAGTGATCTTCAGTCCAGTCTGATGTCACAGGTCCTCTTCACCCACTTCTTTCTCCAGTGAACGTGGATTCTAAATGCTGCAGAGAGTGGTGCCACTTGATGTAGTACCTCCCTCTATAGCATTCTTCCTGTGAGTGCAGGAAAGAGCACCTTAATGCCCTAGGCTCACAGGAAGTGTGTTGAATGATTTAATTTAAACTGGAAAGAGCAGCAGCAGTGGGTGAGTCTGGAGGTGGGGTGGTGGGGTAGTGTTGACAGCGCCACAGATTGGGTAAGTATAGCAGCCAAAGCCTTTTTTTTTTTAGCCTGTCCTAGAGGAGCCATTTTTCCTATATATGCCCAATCTGGACTTGTGCTTTAAGCTCATGTTTACAAACACAAGTAAATTATTCAGAGCAGTAAGTCATCATTCCTCTCTCCTCGTCCCTGTTCAGATAGGCCCCATGTAAATTTAGACAGAGGGTTTGAAAGCAAACAGCTTCTTCTGTGCTTTCTTTTTAGAAAACCCATAAGTCAAAAGCTTTCTGCTAAATCCTAACATATCAATCATAATCATTAGAAACAAACACAATATCTTATTGGATTTGAAATAATATTAATTCTCTATAATCTTTACATGATATAATCTATAATCTTTATGAATAAAAAAGGTGGTATGCTCTTAAAGCCATCTTTTTGTCAAAATCAACTAACGCATTACAAAAAATGTTTTGCACCTTTGTGTGTGGAGCGTGGTGGACATTACTCCAGGTTGAAAAACTAAGTTAATAGAAAAACATCTAAGCAGCAGTGTATTTTGTGTCTCCAAGCTTTTGTTTAAAATACCTAAAAGCTGACTATAGCACAGCAGAGAAATGCTAGGGAAATGACAAGTACACATATGAGTCTACAAACAATCCACTTGAGCCCTACAAGGATAGATTAGCTGCACACCAAACAGTGCTCATCTTGTTAATAAGTGATGATAAAGACCCATTTATTTGACTGCTTAATCTCACTGTAAATAATAATTAAATGCTCTTCACTTTTTTCTTTTAATGAAAGATAAGCTGTCAGTTGCCACTGGAATTCAAAACTGCATTGCAACAGGAATACAGTGTTTGTGTTTTTATTTGTTACATTTCTTGTGATATCTATTTTTATTGAACTCAATATTCTGTATGTGATATGGTAAAGAATATTATATTGTTTCAGTGAATTTAGTTATAATGTCTCTACTGTGTGATGTCATGGGTGTAGAAAATGTGAAACAACAAACAGTTGTATTGCATAGAAAAGGCAGATGAATTTAGAAAAAAAACAAATTCATGCTGTCATGTATAGGCAGTAACACACATTTTTAAAAGTGTATCTATGGTCAAAATGTTACGTTATATATTCATTTCATTGTTGAATTTCTATTATTTCTAGCCTATTCCTATTAATCGAAATAATCTAGTAATTTGAAAACTTACTTTTTGAAGATAATGTACATGTACTTCCTTGAATGCAGTGACACATATTCACTATGCACTGGTGTGTCACCCATTTTACAGAGTCTGCCTTCTGACTTAGCGAGATGTTGAAAAGGAGGAGTTTCTGTGGTCACATCATTACAGTTTGCAAGCAGCAAGATACAATGGGATATGTAGCCCTTAGAAATCGAAAGTAAACCAAAAGCATGAGCAGAGGAGATGTAAAGCATGCACGGAATCTAGGAAGTTTTTGGAAGAGATGACCAAAAGATAAGCCACACTTACATGAAAGAAGATTTATTGTTGGATTATCAAAAACAACTATAATTTGTAGGGATGCACCGATACCATTTTTCGATATCGAGTATGAGTACCAATAGTTTTTTATTGATACTTGCCGATACCAAGTAGCGATACCAGCATCCCGAGGTAGCGTGGGCCCAGCTTCCCTGCCTATCGGGAAGCCAGCTTCATGCTCCCTCACCACACTGCGGTACAAATCAGGAAGCCAGGCTGCCCGGCAGTGTCGCAAGGTAGCGTGAATCCGGCTTCTAAGCCAAATTAGGAAGCCGGGAGGAGGGTGGCCGGGAAGCTGGCTCCATGCTCCCTCGTGGCACTGCCGAAGTTCCTGTATTGGGGTAAGTAATAGAGCATTATCTGCACCAATACCAGTATCATTATCGGTGCATTCCTAATAATTTGTATTGCTCGTACTGTCCCAATGTTAAAAAATGAAAGTGTATGTTGTGACTTTAGCCCTTCATTAATACATCTGGCTAGGTGCATTTTTGGAAACTTATTACACAAAGTAAGAGAGAAACATTCAGAACTGGGATTTTCAAAGGTGTATATGCATTAAAAACCATAAAAACACTGCATAATATTATTTCACATACAAAAAATTTGCTTAGCACACATACAGTTTGTAGGGGTTTGACTGTAGTTCCACACTAATAGGGGGTAAAACATGGTGATTCTACTGAGGACAATGCCACCTGGTGACTGGAGTTGTTTAGCCAGTTCTCCAGTCCCAGGGGCCTAACACCTTTTGAAGAGACAGTGACTTGAAGCACATAACTTACACCACTGGTTCTAACACACTTACACTGAATCATATTTTGGCTCTAGGACTGGGCAGGAGTTCACTAAGGCTGGGCACACAACTTACAACCATCGCAAGACTTTTGTCTTGCGATGGTTGTAAGGTACTTAAAAAACATACGATCTGCCTATCTTGGAAAGGCAGATCGTACTTGCAATGATCACAAGCTGCGCCCCCCATAGGGGCGTGCCCCAGAAACGCGTAAACCATTTATAAATACAGGGATCGAGGTTACTGGTTCTCCCTGCCAGGGGTTCCGTCCTCTCACCTTATTCTACTGGTTTTTATTCTACCGAACTGTTGTAAGTACAGCCTTAGAGCTGCGTGTTTTTACTATTAAATTAAATTTTTATACTATGCAGGCGCTCTCTTTTGTTCCTTTTTTCATAGACTGGTGGTCCATCTAATCTGTGGGAGCTGCCTCCATCGTTTTTGCTGTATTTTTACTGCTGGGCTCTTTTTGGATTTGAAGGCGCCGGTATTGTTTTGCAAAGATTCCTTTGTCATCCGCTGGGCTGCTGAAAATATTAAGTAGAGCCACATGGGAGATTTTGCAGAGAATTGAGGTTATCCATCAACAGATTTGTATCTGCTAATGTTTAAGGAGATTAATTTATTTATCTTCTTATTATATTGCATACTAGATAACTAATCTGCATTGCTTGCTTTCTATTGTGATTCTCTTTAGAGCTTGTAGTGCACTGCAGAGCTTGATATTTAGTGTAACGAGACGCATGTGTGTCTGTTTCCCATCTGTTCAGCAAAAGGAATGAGTTCCTCCTGATAAAGATGGGCTTAAATGACTTTCTGTGCACCCACTGGAGGCAGATATGTTGTGGAATTATTGCAGGCAAGTGTGTAATGGTGTGACTTCCTCTGTGTTCACAAAAATAGACATGTGTTTATCTCCAAGAAAATCACATCCACAGGGTAACCTAAAGCCGAAATCTAGGAAAAAAACACTTCCATTTATAGCCACTAAGCCTAAAAGTCCACTTTATGTGCATGAAATGCATTTGCAAACACAGTTATTGCCTTGAAAATTTGTAATTACCTCATGTCTGTGTTGTACATAGTCTGGGCAGTGTGCAAATCTGTGGGAGGGACCCAGAAGACCCACCCACTACAGGCTGCCTTCAGAAAACTACAGGACAGATACAAGACCAGCACAAGGGCAGAGAGCAGCAGTGACTGGTCTTCTTTACAGGTAGAAAAAAGTCCCTCTGCACTCCTCACAGCGCTCCCGGCCAAAGTACTTGTAGTGGTGCTCGCAGTGACAATCACGGCACCGTGCAACAAACAGTGGAAAGCAGAAATCACTAGCACTCAGTAAATATCTTTGATGTCCATTTAATCGGACCAATCGCCAATTGTCATGTACAAAATAGCGACGTTTCAAGACCGCACAGGATCCCTTCTTCAGGGTGACAATGCACATTGTCGCCCTGATGAAGGGATCCTGTGCAGTCCCGAAACGTTGCTATTCTTTACAGGAAGCTCATGTATAAAGGCAAAGTTTCACAATGGATTACTACACAGATCTGTAAGAAATACACAAAGCACACCAAAATTGAAGAATAGATGTAAGTGATCATGATCAAACCTCACGAGGTGCTTACAGTATGTAAGGGGTTTGTAAGTATGTAGATTACAATGCCTAGTGGTAATCTAATCAGTGACGAAGATGAACAGAAAACAGATGTGAATCATCAAACCTCACCAGATACTTCCAGTTAGACATGTAACTCCGCAAAATTCAATTTGGTTCGTTATTCGGATTTCGTATTCTTTGTGACTTTTCATTTTAGAACGAACCACAACAGGAAGTGACGTGATTGTTGTTGTAATGCAACCCCTAACAGTCAAAATAAATCTGATTGGCCAGGGAACAGTCACATGTCCGATTTAGTTTAATTTTGAATGAAATTCGGACAGATCCGAATTTTCGTTAAAGGAACATTTGCATTCATTCACATTCAGACGTGTTCGAATTCTGAAATTCAGATGCATCCGAATATCCGAATTTGGGGAAATGGGTACGAATATCCATTCAGAAGTAAACAAAATTTACAAGTCTGCTTACCACACTAATGAGTCTTACTCAGGGCTACCAGATTGGCAGAATCTCATTAAGTTGGGTTGTTTTTTTAATTTGAGAGGCTGTGACATGGGTTGTTCAGCTGTTTAGAATGAATTCAGGCTGTTTAACTGAGTTTTTTTAAAGTAATTGTTGATTTGAGGTGCCAATTTGTGTTTGAACATCATTTCCTAAAGTCAGACTGGATAGCAATCTGTATGTCTATGGGCATAGTTAGATTTAAGCCGGCATATTATTGCTTAGGGGGTAGATATATGATTGCTGAAGAGGAAAAGGACACTAGGTTGGATTTTACTGACCAGTAATTATTTCTCTTTCAAGATTAGGTTGGCAATAGTAGTGTTTTATGAATGGATAGATGCTCCAGCATGCTGGGAAAATACAAGCATACATGTCTACAAGCATATGTATACAGTTCACTGAAAAAATAGTGGCGAGCTTGTTTATTTAACACTTGGATCATAACACTGTCTTATATCTATACCCACCTGCAAGGTTTGAAAGGCCGAGCGAAGGTAAAAAAAATAAAAATGACAAAAAAGTGGTGCAGGAGGGAAGAGCATTGTGTACCCTCCTCCACTTACTGACACTCTGAACTAATGAGATTCAGGGAAAACAAGATATTTAGCAATGT
>NW_017307924.1:9995-24676 GCF_000935625.1 Nanorana parkeri | reverse complement strand
TTGAAGACTATAGTGGGCTGCCTGGCCCTAGGGTCCTGCCTAATTTTTGTATTTATTTTGTGCTGGTTTGTAAACAGGCTTTGACTGGATCCAAGTATTATATCTGTTAATTCTGGTCCTAGAGGCTTCGGGAACTGTAAAGATTTCTGCACAGACCTGGGCAACAGAGGCTACCAGCTGCTACTAAACTACACGTTTTTATCTGCCTCTGTTGTAGATGTCATCACATGGAGAAGCATGCTATTATATACCCCTCTGTACTTTACAGCAGCCTGTTCCTGTCCTAATTCCATCCTCTGTTTTTTCTTTTCTTCTGTCCATAATGTCCTTATAAAGGACAATGAAGTTGATTATTTATTATGTGTACTATTAGCAGAACAGGGCTCCTTTAATATTTGTAGGCAAATCAAGCAAGTTTATTCACAGCAAAGTATGCCTTTCTTTTGCTATCCACTCAAAACTTTAGTGGTATCATCAACTTTTCTACAAGCTTATGCTTTCCCACTAGATACGTTACCTATACCTGTCTCCAAACACAAGAATAGATTTGTGAAGTAAAGCACTGCTGGCATCCTACCAGATGATTATATTCCCAGCCCTGTTTTCTTTAAGTAGAAGCAGAGAGATTACAAACACATGCTGAGACATGCTTTTGCCCTGATCTTAGAACTTCCAGGATTTCTTCTTAGAATTTTCCTTGATAACTTCCAGCAACTGCATTTTACAGTGTATTTTTGGACTACAGAAATGATGGTTATAGGTCTGCAAACTCCCCTTATTAAAGCGTATCTAAACTCAGAACAATGTAATATATTACAGCTTACCAATCCTTACATGTGTTGCCTGCATTTGTTTTCTGTTTTTCAGAGTGTTTTCCTTTTTTAACCCGCTGAGCCTGCCAGTAACTCACATTTATGCATCCATGTAGCAGCAGTGTTATCACCCTAGGCTGCTCTCCTGATTTGTAGTACAAACACCTTTCTCCTATCCTCTACGTTGGTATGAGGGGTATGAGGAGGTTTTATATTCGCCGTCCCTATAATAAGGTAGCCTGAGGATGTTGCCTCAGGTGGGATCTCTTTGTTCACGTGGGGGGGCGTCAGGTAGAGAGGCATGGCCCTTGACCCCTCTCCGGCCGGAGCATCCCAAGTTGCTAAGAGAGGGGTAGGGAGATATGTAAGGGCCATACACATCTCCCCGCCCAGGTTTTAGCAACCTGGGACACTCTGGCTGGTGTCCTGCCTTTTTCCTGGCAACCAGTTATGTCATTGGTTGGCAAGAGCTGAGTGGGATGCTCTGCCCAGTGTCCCACTCAGCTCTTGGCAACGAGTGACACCACTGGTTGCTAGTAGCTGAGTGGGACACTCTGGCTGGCATCCTGCCCAGCTCCTGCCAACCAGTGATGTCAGTGAGCTGGGCAGGACACTGGCTGGAGGCAGAGCTGGAGATGATCCAAACCCACCCCCTGTTAGTGAACACCACCAGCACCACCCTCCTCCACCCCCTGGTGGGGTTGGTTACCCCTGCACTGCAAGGGTTAAGTGCTTATATTTGTCTAGAGATGAAAATAACAAAGATATACTTGCCTGAACCTTCCGAAATTCAGGTGAGTATATATTTGTTATTTTGTCCCTAGGTAAAAACGAGCACTTAAGCCTTGTTAAAGCAGGGGTAACCCAAATGCAAGAATTAAGATCTACCCAGAGATCTACCCAGAGACGAGCTATTTTTATAATTATTTTACATATTGGTGTACTTTTTCTTTAAGGTGTTAACATCAATCATACATTTTGGAGTAAAAGAAAAAAAACAAATGCTGTGTCCCCCAAGCAAGAGATTTCAGTAACTGGGAATGGGTGCTCTATTGGAACAGGTACACATAGAAAATTGTCTTTAGCATCGTGGTTCTTTTATGATGTACAAATGACCCATATAATCTGTTTCACACTGTGCAGAATAAACGCAAGTGGATAAAGCAGCGCTTCCTAATAATACAGTTGATCATGCGTACTCAGCAGGATAATCTTCCTATGACTTCATGTGTCACAGCAAGTCAAGAATTTCTCATTCTTCACAATGGCATGTAGGTCAAGCAGGAGTTTCACTTTTTTCAGTTGACATCTTACGCTTGCTGCATTTGTTCACAAGACAGAAACCGCTGAACTCAAGTTAACCTGAAAAATATGTGAGTTGTGTTGTATGACTTCTCACAGGCATTTTCACTGAGGCTCTGTATATCTGTCGCTGATGTTCTTTGCTCCCATGGACAAAGGCACGTTTTTGTATTTTCTAAAACTGGAGCCAAGTACAATGTGTGTGAACTTCATTTTTCAGATGATTTTTTTCTCTGTGGTTGCTCTTAGGATACCGCAAATAAATATAAGTTTAATATCTGGATCATCAAAGCTCTAGTCATTTAAGGCTGCAATGAAAAAAAAATGGGGCTTAGAATTGTTTTGCCTGATTTCTTTGTGAATGTGTGATTTCCCATGCCTTTGTTGTTGTTTGTGTTCAACAGAATTTGTGTACATCTTTTTTTACTTAACAGAGATTTTGACAATCTTATTTTAGTTTGAGTTAGGCAGGTGTCCTCAACTGACTTCACACACACACACACACGCACACACACAAAAGCTTTAGATATAAACTACATATCCCTTCTGTTGGTAAGATTGAATTTCCTGGAGGCAAAATGCCTATTTTGCTAGTCACTTCTGCCTGTCAGTCCATATGTATTCAGAAAAGGCTTAGTCCACTGTTACTGAGGAACACAGAGTACAATCACTTTATTTAATAAGCTGAAAAGAGCAAAGCAGTGCCTATTAATTATAACCAATCATGGATGGACCCTTTCTCAGCAGTTTAGACAAGCTAGTAAAAGGTTTATTGCAGTTTGTTCATTGGTGCATACCTCATAAGATAAGTATATTTAAAATGGTCGGACACCCTTCACTGTTAGGTTCTCTATGGAACTATAAGGAGAAATTGGTACAGGTTGGATGACCACATTTCTTGATACAAAGCCGGAATGTTTGGTGGAAATTTGGAGCTAATTATGAAGAGCGCCCTTCTGGAAAATCACAGTTTCATGAAAATAGTATAAGCAAAAACTAGCAAAATAACTGTTTGAAATCAGCCCTAAACTGCATTTCTTTTTCTTACAGGGGGCAATTATACTTCCACTGTCTCCATACATTGGTCTTCCTTTCCTTAGTCTCCCCAACTGTGTGCATCACTCATATAACTCTTTCTCCTCACTTTGCATTCTTCTATCTCATCCTTGCACTCACCTTGGACAGGTATCATTGTGCTAATAAAAACACAGGAAACAAATCTGCTGCAAAAAATTTAGAATATTTCTGGTGCACAGTTTTTCAATTTTGCAATTGAAGAGTTTCATTAGGCAAATACATGGTGTGTGAGCCTATTACCATTAGCCCTTTGACTGCAAAGATGTACTATATATTATACATCATGACAATTAAAGGATTAAAAAGGGCTCATGTGTGATGTAAAATTTTACTAGAAGATTTCTCTGTTTTGTAGACACCTAACCTGCAGCACCCTACCTCCCCCCGACTGCCTAGAGGATGGTCCATCTTCAATCCTCAGAGTAGCCACGTTAGCTTGGTACACCCAGTGAGAAATTCAGAATGGAGAGTGTCGGGAGACTGGTAACCTCCCATTCACCCAACATCTCTGTTGACTGAAACCAGAAATGCTCAGCGCTGAGCACTTCCGGAGCTTCAGTTCCCTGGCGGCAACGGACTGGACACAATAAAAAAAAAAGACAGATAATCACTGCAGAGTTAAACCAAAACAATGGGTTCCCAGTTATTTTTGGATAGAATAAAATGAAGATTAAATACAATATTTTTGAGGGCAAAAAACCCCAAAACGCATACTGTACATGGAGCTTCACATTACATCACACATGAGCATATTACATGATACATTTTAAGTATCTCCAAACATGCTAAAAGCAGAAGAATAATTCTAGGGCCACCATTTAGGTTTACCATTTGTAATAAGCGGTAATAGCTTTGAATGCTCCGCCTTTTTACATTATACAATTTGCAAAGTGCACACAATTTTCTAGTTACATATGTTTTTTTTATTTAACTTGATGCAGTCTCATCTTTAATATGTAGCTAAAATTGGAGATTTGAATGTTTGATATGTTTAACTTAAAATATACTGTAGTTCCTAATTTGGAATATACAAAACAACTATATAGATATGCAAATAGCAAACAAAATCAGGACTACTTTCTTGGTATTTGTAGGTTCTCTGCTTTTCAGAAACTACATAGTACATTTCCAAGTCAATAATGTGCATTTAAAGTGGACCTTTACCCATATCTTTAAAATAACAGCAGATACACCTTTAGAAATGTTGAGTAATGACAATCTACAAACACATACCTCTAGATAATTGCAAGCTTTGTATTCTTTGCATACATTATTTCTCTTTACTTCCCCAATCTTCTGACAGCAGCCATGTTTACTAAGGAAATATTACTAACTCTCCTTTTACTTCCTGGGTTTTTGGCACATGTGACTAGGACATGTGACCATGCACATCATCTCAGGGGAGGAAAATGCCTTTCCCTGAGATCTTGTGAGGTTACACATGAGATTTCCAAGCAATGCTCTGCTGATGACAAGGCAATCCCAGTGTGCATTACTTTTCCAAACTGAAGTCATTTTGCCCTTTCAAAGCAGGAAGTGAATGCTCTGCAAGTGTAAGTATTTCAATATCACAGCATTTTACACCTGACATGTCTATATTATTATTAATCACCATCATACATAGAGGAATGCATTGGTAGTATTTGATTTTTAAATGTAAAGGTCCACTTTAAGCATGCATATGAAAATGGAAATATTGGCCTAGAAGCAAAAAGGATTAGAGGTGGCCTTTCTTTCCCTTAAGTTTCTGGAGAACCCTTCCTACCAAGTTTCCCGAACAAAAACCACTGTTAGAATTTTGTTTGTGTGAGAAAAAAATTCTATCCTTGAGCCTTTGACTTTGCTCATCACTAGTTCTTTTGAAAATCTACTAGTGTATGGTCACCTTAAGACGTATTTGAACAATATATTTGAATATATTACATTGTCACATATAGATAATGATTTGGGCTTTTCTAAAGATGTGACAGCAGTTGTGTCTATACAAAATGTATAAAACAAAAAATCCCAGGACACTTCTGCAGGATGCAATGCTCTTCATTCTTCCTCAAGTGTGCCTTTAAGTGTTTGGCACTTGGGGAAGAGTACAATAAGCCTGAAACAGTGGTGGAACTACCAGGGTCGCAGAGATTGCAGCTGTGACCGGGCCCTGGAGTTCTGCCACTTAGAGGGGGCCCACGACAGGAGGACGGGGCCCCTAGTAACCGCTGATTACCACGATATTTAATATCCAGGTAACCGCTAATATCAGTACCAGGGTCTCTTCCTCCTGTCCTGGGCCCTTTGTGCTTCACGCTGCTCCCCTCACCTTGTTCCGGCCGGGCGCAGCATGAAGTATGATCGAGCCGGCGCAGCAGCCAAATGAGTGGAAAGCGGGGCTATTCCCGCCCGCTCATCACACGAACGGCTGCCGACCATAGAGCTGCCTGTGTGCTGACAGAAGCCTTCTGCGGACATGAAGGGGGAGATATAGAGAGCTGAGAATATGAAGGGGACATGTGAGAGGAGACATTGGGGTCTATTCACTAAGCTGCCGTAGACAGCCGAATGAATGACCGACCTGAAGTGAAGTGAGCCGAACACTGTTCGGCTATTCACTTCAGGCTGGTAAGGCTGATTTGAGCCGTACAGCGGCTGAAATCAGCCGTACATCGGCTTGCTTCACATGGCTTCGGGTCGGCTGAACATGCTCAGCATGTTCGGCCGACCCGAAGTGCAGAAGGAGTTCAACTCAGCCGATCCAACATCTGGATCGGCTGAGCCGACCCTCCGGCAGGCTACTCACTGCTGTTCGGTCTATTCTCATAGATAGGGAATAGCCGAATGCCGCCGAATGTCGGCTCGACTGTTCTGCTCAGCCCCTCAGAGGGACCGAGCAGAACAGAACAGAAAAAGAGTTCAAAAAGTAAATAGAAAATGATTGTGCGGAGCTAGCAGTGACAGCTAGCTCCGCCTAATAGTTTCCTTTTGTCTGGCGGCTCTGCTGCTGTAAACAAAAAAACTCTCCCGGGCACTCTGGGAGCCTCCCGCTCCCGGCCGCCCAGGAGAGAAACACTGCTGGGGTCTATTCCCGAAGTGCAGAAGGAGTTCGACTCAGCCGATCCAACATCTGGATCGGCTGAGCCGAACCTCCGGCAGGCTGCTCACTGCTGTTCGGGCTATTCTTAAAGATCCCGAACAGCAGTGAGTGAATAGCCGAATGCCGCTTAAAAAAGTAAATAGAAAACGATTGTGCGGAGCTAGCAATGACAGCTAGCTCCGCCCAATAGTTTCCTATTGTCCGGCTGGTCTGCTGCTGTCAAAAAAAAAGAAAAAAAAAACCTCTCACGGACGCTCTGGGAGCCTCCCGCTCCCGGCCTCCCAGTAGAGAAACACTGCTGTGTCTTTTTTTCCCCTTTATTCTGAGACGATAGATGTCAGAATAGAAAAAAAAAAATTCCCATTGAAAAGCATTGGGACATTACTATTGGCTATTTCAATTTGCAATAGTCAATAGTAAACTAGTATTGTACCCGTGCCGATGCATATGCGTTCGGCTCGGCTGAGCCGCTCGGCCATGATGGGGAGCTGTACGGGCTATTGTGAATAGGGGGCCGAAGCTACGGCCAGATCCTTCGGCAGCTTCGTGAATAGACCCCTGCTGTGTCTTTCTTTTTCTTTATTCTGACATGGAGCGATGTCAGAATAGAGAAAAACAAAAATTCCCATTGAAATACATTGCTACATTACAATTGGCTATGTAGCCGAAGCTGGCTAGCCAGCTTCGGCTTTCAGCGCGGCTCAGCCGAGCCGATGCATATGCGTTCGGCTCGACTGAGCCGCTCTGCCAGGCCCGGGAGCTGTACGGGCTATAGTGAATAGCCCGTACAGCACCCCTTCGGTTCTACTGAACCGAAGGGGTACTGGGGCCGAAGCTAGCCGAAGGATCGGCCGAAGCTACGGCTAGATCCTTCGGCAGCTTCGTGAATAGACCCCATTGTGTTTCAGGCTTCCCATCCTCCAGAGGTTTCCCAGGACCTTTTCTTACACTTCTACATTGTACCTATAGATCTACAGACACCTGATGAGCATCCAGTTACTCAAAAATTCATATATATATTTTTACACCGTACGCAAGCTCATATTCTGTATATTTTACTACCTAAGGTATCAGACTATTCTAAATATAACCATTTTATGCAGACTCACAAAAGTGCAGAAAGTGTATTAATTATTATTAAAGAGTTTGGAATGTTGGCCTACACCTATGCATCTGTATGGCAGCCAAATCTGAGCTTTTTTCTGTAATAAAATATGGTGCAGGCCTGGATTTTTTTTAATTTTAAAAGGTGCAATACAATGTAACACTATAACATAGAAAAACTGTTTCAGATTTTATTTAAATTGTTTCTACAGATTCCAAAGTGCAATGAATAGGGTTCCGCGGTGCTACTGTAAATCCATGTATTGACGTAGCAAAGGTGTTATTAATGCAATCCAAACATTGCCATTTATTGTAGGCAGTAAAAGGTCCCACTGATGCATCATAAAGTCTACGGCAAAATAACAAAAGTTACATGTTGAACTCTTGTCAGAAAATAAAAGCCCACTGTAAATCTATATATCTAGCTCTGCATACTTTTATTTCTTGATCGTCTGCTGGAATATTGAAAGCAATAAATGTTGCAAATCCCATCACATCATCAGACTGGATATTTGTCTAATCAAAGTGAGAGAATGGGGGGAGTATTCAGTGTTGCAGATAGCTGAACCACAGTTATTGGCTATTATGTCATCTAGGACCCATAAAGCAGCACTAAAATAGCTCATGTCCGCTACAGTATTAATAACATTTTTCTTCACCATTATTTCCAAACATCCATTCAGAAATCTAAAAGCAATACGTCTAAATTGTTAATAATGTTCCATATCCGTTATTGAAATGTGTTTTTTTTTTTTGGAGTTCTCCTTTACAATAGCTGAAATGGAAAAATAATTGTGGATAGTTTAGCATTGTAGACACCAGAGGGAGCTGTGCAAGTTTTTTAAGTTTAAATATTTGATTTAAAGTAAAGCTAACGTTATATTTGGAGTGCTGACTATTGCTCAATTTAAAGGTCGTCCTACATTGTCATCAATTTTGATTTATCCACACCTAAAACACGGGAGCAAAACAATCAGCATAATTTGATTCACTGTCCTCCTGCTCATTCGGTTTTTAATGGAAAGTGTTGTGGAAAGGGATTATTAATTTCCTTTTCGGTTTAAGTGTAAATTATGTTGACTTATTTATTATGTTTTTCTCCAACAGGCAGCAAACTGCATCAAATATCAGGCTGGGGCTGTTTAACAAAATGCAATGCTGACCAGTGATTTATCTGTAGTAATAGGTTTTATTAGGCACACAATAAGATCAGAGGCTTGACTCAGCATAAAAAACATAAAATGCAAGTATACAATGCATGTATTAAATGCATACTGACAAGCATCTAAAACTCTAAGTTAAATACATTATTAAATGTATTTCTCTACACTGTGCTTGGTATTTGTGTGTTTCTGTATAGGGAAAGTGACAGTTCAAAAGTGCTCAGAAAGTCAAATCCTTACAGTTCATGCACTCTGTCCTGCACTTTGTGCACCGGGTTTAGTAATGCAGTAACAAATGAATTTCAGCTCAGACATAGGATATAGGACAAAATGAGATTCTCATGCTCAGTAAGCCTTAAGGGATTATTTACAATGCAGTGTTAGTAATGTCCACAACACATTCACTGCTCATGCACTGTTGAATTATTCACCATTTAAAAAAAACACATTTGGGAATGTTCACCTAAATATGAAATATGAATATTCACCTAGATATGATGTCTGTGCTGCAAAAGTGCCTAATATTTGTTAAAATAAACATTAGGTAATAAAACACAGAGAAAACATATGGTGAAGGGGTAAAAAATGAATTATAAAACATAATATAATAAATAAAATATTAAGCATTACACTTTAAATGGAAACTATCAAATGTTTTATCAAGCATATATTTGGAGTAATTATTGCAATGCTTATCATTTGAATAGGAGTTTTACATTTTTACACCTTCCATATTTTTGTTATTTTATTAAATGCAGGCATTTGTAGATTAGCCTCTCAAGGCAGGCTAGATTGGTGAGTATACAGTTACTCTGTCCAACTGTTTAACAGCTATTGATAACAGCCATTGTGGGTGTTAACTGTTCAAGTGCATTGCATTGTTTCAATGAGTCAGCCAACTTTTAGACTTGCATTGTGAAAAGGAGCAGTAAAACACAACCATTGTTTAGCACTGCATAGTAGAAAGCAGAGGCTGCATATGTAATGAATAAAAATGGCTGCCCCTTGTACTTATATAATGACAACATTCATTCCTATATGTCCCTTGGCCAACTGAACATAACTGGCTGCCCCATGTAGTTACTAACATTAAGTTACAAAGTTACTAACATTGAAGGAGAACTATGAGGTGAGTGCTTTTAACTCACCGCATAGTTCTAGCCGACCTGTGATAATGAAACTGTCACAGGTCGGCTCAGTAGATCGTGAGGTGAGCGAACACATACCGGCGTTCGTTCACCTCTCGATCCTGTCACGGCTCTCTGCCGTGACAGGGGGAGGGGCTGGATTCCCCTCTCCCCGCTCCAATCTGCCAGCGCTGACTGACGGATCGGACGGGGAGGGGGCGGGTACAGCTGGCTCTGCCTCTAGATAGGCAGAGCCAGCTGTCAGTCACGCAGCTGGGCGGATCCCGGCACAATTGTCGGGATCCGCTTCAGCTGCGGCGTCTCAGTATACCGCAAGCAGCTGCTCGCGGTATACTGCGGCGTCTCAGTATACAGAGCCTAGGGTGACGGGAGGACGCTAGTTTGTGTCCTCCCGTTACCCTAAGGAGAACTATGGGGAAAAGCCTTAACCCCCTAGTTCTCCTTTAAGGTGGAAAGGAAGTACATTTTCCAAAAAGTGTTGAAAGGTAGCCTTTTATGCCATAAGAGATTTTGCGTGTCTCTTCTACCTTACATGCTTCTCCCCGCTTGCCAGCATTTTTTTTTCTCCAAGTGGCACACTGAACCATGCAAGCACAGCTCAGTAACCATCTTGGCATGATTTTGTGTCCATACACAGTAACTCCTTTGCACATGTGTGGGATTTATGTCAACCAGACCCCACCAATCAAGATGGCTGAAGAGGAAAAGATGGTAACAGAGGGACAAGGGTAAATGCTGACATCACATGGCTGAACCTGGCACAAAGTAGTAGTGCTATACTGTGTAAATATTCTAAGCATACTTGCATATTATGGCAAGAGCTCCTGAGGGACCCAAAATGGTCTTGCAGTTTACTTCCATTTTAATGCATTTTGATCAAATTATTTACAGCATGCTGTCCTTTTTTTGCATGTATGTCTAAACAAAATTGAACACAACTATGCATTTTTTTTAAATAGCAGTCTTTTCCAGTCAAATTTGAGAAGCCCCTCTCTACATGTTTGGTATGTGTTCCCATTCACACAGCATAACTAAAAATAATTTTAAAATATTTCTTACCTTTTAGATGTGTCTGTTTAGCAGATCTTTGCAAGCTTCCTGTTAAT
Organism: Nanorana parkeri; assembly: GCF_000935625.1. Classification (NCBI taxonomy): domain Eukaryota; kingdom Metazoa; phylum Chordata; class Amphibia; order Anura; family Dicroglossidae; genus Nanorana; species Nanorana parkeri. The sequence continues at coordinate 13,885 of NW_017307924.1, read as the reverse complement.
TCTCCAAGTGACAGAAAACTCTGGCTGTCTGCATAGAAACACTAGGGACAGATTAACCTTCCTCTCATTAACATACAATGCTTCTAGATCTTTAACCCTTTGTTACGACAGACATTGTTTAAATCGAAATAGATGTGTACCTAGGTGCCAAGAGGGGCCAGAGGTTACGGTCTCAAATAGATAGGTTTACTATAAATTATATAAGTAGTATATGAATAAGAACATTCAGAGAAACTTACGGGTCTATTCACTAAGCTGCTGAGTGAACAACCGACCCCAAGTGAAGTGAGCCGAACACTGTTCGGCTATTCACTTCAGGGTGGTACGGCTGATTTCAGCCGTACATCGGCTTGCTTCACATGGCTTCGGGTCGCCCGAACATGCTCAGCATGTTTGGCCGACCCAAAGTGCAGAAGGAGTTCGACTCAGCCGATCCAACATCTGGATCGGCTGAGCCGACCCTCCGGCAGGCTACTCACTGCTGTTCGGTCTATTCTTATAGATGCCGAACAGCAGTGAGTGAATAGCCCAATGCCGCTAAACGGCATTCGGCTGTTCTAGTGGGTCCCTCAGAAGGACCGAGCAGAACAGAAAAATAGTTAAAAAAGTTGAAAAAATGTAAATAGAAAACTATTGTGCGTAGCTAGCAGTGACAGCTAGCTCCGCCCAATAGTTTCCTATTGTCCGGCGGCTCTGCTGCCGTAAAAAAAAAACGAAAAAAACTCTCCCGGGCACTCTGGGAGTCTCCCGCTCTCGGCTGCCCAGGAGAGAAACACTGCTGTTTCTTTTTTTTTCTTTATTCTGACACGGAGCGATGTCAGAATAGAAAAAAAAAGAAAACAATTTTTCCCATTGGAATGCATTGCTACATTCCTATTGGCTATTTCAATTTGCAATAGCCAATAGTAAACTAGCATTGTACCCGTCCTCTGCTGATGGACCTGATGGAGAACTGCAGCAGAGGGCGGGTACAATGCTAGTTTACTATTTTTATAAAAGTGATAGCTACACAGGACTTACGAGAGAAGGACTTACGACCTTTACTGTAATAACTTGATCAGGCTGTGTGTAGTTTGTAATTATATAAGTACAAGGGGCAGCCATTTATGTTCAATTGGCCAGAGCACACATAGGAATGATTTTTTCCTCCCACTATCTTGATGTGAGGAATATATTAATTTATTTTCAGTTGTGAAGGAAGTGATGCAATGACATCATATGCCATTCAGGTGTGAATGGGTGCTCAGATAACAAAAGGAATATAATACATTCTGATGGCACTGCATGTAAAATTGTGATCCAAGGTAGCATGTTATAAAAGGCAAACAAAGCCTGCATAATAATTACAGCAAAAGGTGGTTTCACTTAAAATATAGGCCTGCTTTATACATACTGTATGATGTGAAGTAACTTGCTTAGCATATCAATCAATTGAAGAGTAAATATTTTAACATGGCAAATGGCAAAACTACTGCATATGGCCAAGCAGGGCTATTTTTTAGCAGGATCCAACTTCAACTGTGACGATGAGCCTGGGTACCATGCAAGCCAAGGTGTTTGGGATCAACTTCAAATGGTATATAGACTATTGTATACAGTATATACAAGAGCTACTGGTGATGTAACTAAAGTGTTTTTAACGCCAACATTTTTATTTTAGTTTTGGATAGTGGTGAGCATTGAGAACTCATTAGGTTTTAATTTCTGTTTGTGTAATTAGTGAGAATCACTCAAACAATTTGTCTCTTTCACCCTGTCAACCCCTTTCTATGCTATATATGCCCTTCTCTACTTACCTCAGATCAGCAAGCATGTTGTTGCAGTTTATGCTAAGGTGGATGTCGCTCCTGTCTTACCCTAAGCCAGTAGGGCTGTTTGCTAACCTATGTCCAGCCTACAATGTAGCCTGCAATGTAGAAAATGTCAAGCCTGACAGGAAATGTCACTGCTCAGCACTGATTACTTTTTATTGTACAAATTCATTAAAATTGGATTTGTACTACCCAATTATCGATGTACAGGATAGAAGATGGCACTCACTTGAATGTGAATTTGTCCAACTTGTTCTCTTTGTCATTCACAGATAAGAATGCTTTTCTAACAAAATGAATAAAAACATACGCAACTATAATTTATAAGCATATTATAGTGGTAAGTGTAACACATGACATTATAAAGCCTCAACGAGGCTGTATTCAGTTTAATCACCCAATCATGAGCTAAGGATTTTTTTTTTTTATTTCCTTTGCATATGACTTGTGCGTTTAAAGTGAACACAAGTTCACTTGGCTTGGTGACAATGTTCTCCTAAAGTATAACTAAAGCCAAAGCTTTCCTTTTAATTTTTGGATAGAGTAGGGATTGGTGAAAACTATGGTTTTGGGGGAGATTTCCCTCTACTTCCTGTTGTGTGTTGTCACTTCCTGTTTTGTGTTGTGCTGTCACTGGAACAAATGTCCCTGTTGGAAGATTTCCCCTCTTTTCCTGTTCTGGTGGCAACTCAAAATTTTGGTTTCTCCCTCACTTTCAGTCCCAGTGACTATGGCCACCAGGACAATGACACAAACAGTAATAAAAACTTGACAGGGTTCTCACTACTATACAAAATTAAAATAAAAGTTGTGGCTTTAAAGACATCTTATGTACATCACCAGTAAATTTTGCCTGTATACTGTAGTATACTGACGTGTGACAGCTGCAGTGCCACACGTCGATTCTAACTATGGGGATGAGTGTACTTCACTCTCCGCATAGTTCTCCTTTAATAGTACATCATTTTGCGCATATTCCTTCTAAATATTTCCTTGCGCATATCCATTATTTAGAGCTGCCAAATATCATTTATCCTTTAACCCCTTGCCGACTAGTGATGAGATTATACCCTCACGATTGTTCAGTTAATTGATGAACAGTGATGGCATAATCCCGTCATGCAGTAAAATCTGTTGAGGAACCAGCGCTCATTGAGTTACTGCTGCTGATGGTTCTCTCGGGGTCCGAGGCAGACCCTCAAAAACAGATTAGGTGGTCACAGCACTTTGATCACAGCGATAGCTGATCGTTGGGATCACAGAGATATGATAGCCACAAACCCAGCAGCAACTCACTGTGTTGTGCAATTGCGAGACGACTGTGTGTTACAAACTGATACAAAGGGGCTGATTTATGAAGCCCAACACGCACACGCGCAGGTTGCGTGCGCGCTTTTACACGCCAAACCATACTTACGAAAGTTTCACGCGCATGAATGCAGAGTTTCGCACAGGGATGGCGCGTATTTATGCATTTACGTACGCGCGTGGCGTGTAATACGCGCTATAGACAACACGCCGCTATAACTGAAAAAGACAAGTGCTAGAAACATATTTCTACCACTGCCAAACATGTACAAATCATTCATATGATACATATGTTATATCTATGGTTATGTGCATACCAAAAACCTACATAACATCTACAAACTGCTAATAATACAGTATTCCAAAATAAGGTACTCACACTCCACTGCTGTGTTCGGATGTGCTCCAGGCATCTGCGCATGTGCATGAGCAAGTTCACACGTTTTTTGATCCTAGAAACACCTCCACCCCAATCCTGCACGATTTCCTCGTAAATCTAGCAAACACGCGCACATGGCGGATAAATTTGAGCGGCGCGTTTTTCCATGTATTCTGTACTGTCCAGAGGTGTTTGTTTTTGCCAACTTCTTTTCACCTGACAGTTGTCATCCATTCTTCACTCAACTTATGGAGAGACATATTCATTTTTACACTACCTAATTAATACCCCTAAAACATGAGTGCATCACAGTTGATCAAAACATGGTTTGCTCATGCATTTACATTCCTGCATTCCTCAACACAAGCAACACAACATAGAGCTAAGTTACA
>NW_017307924.1:0-2941 GCF_000935625.1 Nanorana parkeri | reverse complement strand
AATCTGCATTGCTGTATGATGATTACACAGCAATGCAGAATAGCACCAACTATGTAGGACTACAAGTCCCAGCAATGCATTATATTTTTAAGTAGGGATACACCAGTGTTAATACTGGGCATTTTCACAAGTATTCATACTCGTGAAAATGCCCCGATACTAAACGCAGATACCGGTGTTCTGTCGAGAACGCTGACCTAGTCGAATTTGCCGACCTCAGCATCTGCGCTTACACACAGACCAATATTATCGAGGAAACCGGGATTTATTCAAAGTATTTCGTTTAAATCGTTAATTGTGACCGATAATATTCTGCCCATCATTTACTGCCACCCATCATTTACTGCCATGGACGGCATATCATTAACGGTCACAATTAACCATTACAAACAAATACTTTGTAAATAGATGCCGGTTTCCTCGTTAATCCCGTCTGTACATAAACACAGATACTGGGTCAGCGTTCTCGACAGAACACCGGCACTAAAATTTTAAACAAGCAGCTGCCTGAGGTCCCACGCTTGCTGGGGACCTCGGCAGCCTTCCTGTTAACCATGCAGTGCCGTGAGGTTGGGGGGGGGCCTTCATGGTTTCTTGCACTGGGGCCCTGAAGGTTCTTGTTACGCCTCTGGTTACAGACACTGAGCGGTTGGTTAGGTGAATTAGTCTAGCAGCTGCATTCATGATAGACTGAAGGGGGATAGCCTGTGTAGAGGTAGGCCAATGAGGAGGGAGTTGCAATAGTCAGGACGAGATAACAAGTGACACATGATGTAGTAGGATTACAGGAAGACCTAGATAAAATAGGGGGATGGGCAGCTGCATGGCAGATGAGGTTCAACACTGAAAAATTTAAAGTTATGCACTTGTGCTAAAATACACATGTAAAATACTCATTGGGAGGGGCTCCTCTGGGAGAATCTGTAACGTAAAAAGATTTAGGGGTCCTTGTAAATCACAGATTAAGCAACAGCATGCAGAATACTTTCATGCAATAAAAAGGGTATATTTTCAAGAGATAAATCAATAATTCTACCCCTTTTTTTAAAACATGGTTTGGTTTTGGTCACCTGGTCCACAGAAGGGATGCCCTTGACTAGAAAAAGTTCAGAGAAGGCCAACTTTAGTAAGGGTGTTGGAGGACCTCGGTTGGAGGACCTCGGTTGTGAGAAACATTTACAAAGACAGCTGGTACCTACGTTTTTTAAATCCTCCCTGCCGTCAGTGGAAGCACATATTTAATAGGTGCTTTAAAATGTATACTTATACTATATAGCTTGTGTCTTGTTGTTTTGGACTTTGCAAAAATTTCGAAAATATTGAACGGATTACCTTTATTGTAAAGACAGGTTTGTTCCCATTGCCTGCCACTGGTAGAAACTGAGAGCGCAGCAAGAACATTCCTCTGCACCTATGGCATAATTTCCTCTGTGTCGCTACCTTGTTGACTAAACCAGCAGGGTGTTGCTTTGCCAGTATGAGTAAGATTCTGCTTGTGCTTTGGCCAGCAAGCGAGTGAAACTTTAGAAAATGAGTAGTCACTTTGGCAAGCCTGTATCTGGCACTAATGACAGGATTGTTAGTGTGGCATGATCCTAGGATTCTTTAATTTAATGCAAAAAAGAAAGCCTTGTCTGTGCTGAACAAATCTCAAGGTACCATATTTGCCGGCGTAGAAGGCGACTGGGTGTATAAGATGACCCCCTAAATTTTCCACTTAACACATAGGTTTTGGGCTATACTCGTCATATAACACTACCCCACTTCCGAGGCAACACCATTTAAAAACATCATGGATGGGGGGCGTGGCCGGCGCATGGCGGAGTGAGTCGCATCTTTCCTCTGCTCCCGCGAGTGGTGTCCCTTACAGCCTTTCTACAGCTCCATTAGCGATCTAACCACCTGATGGGTAACAAAAAACAACCCAGGGCAACTCCGGGCATGGGTGGACGTAAATCGGGGAAGCTCTCCACCTTCTTCCAGGCCCCGCAGAAGTCGCCACACTCGCCCGCGGCTCCGCTGGCTCTGTTGGGCCTATCTGATCAGGCCAGGACCTCGCCACGTGCGGACTCCCCTGCTGGACGGACTGACACACAGGCCGGTCCGTACACACATAGGGTGGACCTCCATCACTCCCCATCGATGGCTTCGGAGGAGTCAGTGGATCCTACAGACTCCGGCCGGGACGAGGGTGAGGATGACCTGAAGGCCTATATCCGCTCCCTGCCTACACGTGCTGACCTGGAACGATATGTATCTCGGATGGAGGCCGCATACAAGGCCGAGATGGCTGGGCTTAAAACAGATGTCGCCCATATCGGATCACGTCTGGATGACCTGGAAACTACCCGGGACACAGTGTCCTCTTGATTGGACTTACACCACCAGGTCCTGCAAGACCACTCAATCCAACTACATGATCTGATCTACCAACTGGACGACCAGGAAAATAGATCCCGGCGCAACAACAGTCGCCTCCGGGGGATCCCTGAATCGGTAGAACCTGCGGCTCTCCCTGACATGGTTCGTGCTATTTTTAACCAACTCCTGCAGAAGCCTAACGATGCGCCGATGGAGCTTGACCGTGCACATCGGGCCCTCGGCCCACGGTCAGTCACCCCCAACCGCCCGAGGGATGTCATCTGCAGAGTGCACTTTTATTTAGTAAAAGAAGCGGTGATGTCGGCGGCAAGAGCGTCTGATGAGATCGAGTTTAATGGCTCCACGATCCTCCTTCTGGCAGACCTATCTCGCCGTACCCTCCAGATGCGCAGAGCCCTTAAGCCACTTCTGGAAGTGCTCCGTGCCAACAGCATCACTTACCGGTGGGGCTACCCATTCCATCTGATCGCATCCCGCGATGGGAAATCTGCGGTCTTCCGACATCTGGGTGACTTGCCGCGGTTCCTTGGCTTCTTTCAGCTGGCGCAGGTGTCCCTCC